>NC_081569.1:92786979-93089794 GCF_022355385.1 Mustela nigripes
CTCGGGATCCTGGGATCGAGTCCCGCATCGGGCTCTCTGCTCAGCAGGGAGCCTGCTTCCCTTCCTCTCTCTCTCTGCCTGCCTCTCCATCTACTTGTGATTTCTCTCTGTCAAATAAATAAATAAAATCTTTAAAAAAAAAAAAAAAGAAATTGTTTTTAAAGATTTTATTTATTTGACAGAGTTCACAGGTAGGCAGAGAGGCATGCAGAGAGAGAGAGGGAGAATCAGGGTCCTTGCTGAGCAGAGAGCCTGAAGTGGGGCTCCATCCCAGGACCCTGGGATCATGACCAAGCTGGAAACAGAGGTTTTAAACCCACTGAGCCACCCAGGCACCCCTCATGTTTACTTTTTAATAACATTTTTGATAGCACCATTAGGGTTGAAATGGGAATAGTGAGACTAGAGTCTAGAAGCTGTCCATGTTTATCCAGATGAAAAATGAGCAGGATGTGAAGACATATTTAGAAGGTAGAATCAATAGGACCTGATACCCAGTGGAATGTAAGTGAAGTGAGGTTGAAGAGATTTAGAAACAGTGGTTGACAGTACCATTAATCAAAATTAGAAATGCTGAGGGTGTTGATTCTGGATAAAGATGATGCAATCATTTTAAGATGTATATAAATTTCCAAATTTAGATAGTGTAACTATTTTAGCTCTTCATGTTGGTGTTTTGATTTAATTTGCATATATTTGATTTAATTTGCATGTATATTGTGTGTATGTGTGTATATGTATATATATATATGTATACACATACACATACATATATTAAAATTAGTGTGTGTGGAAAAATGAAATGACTTTTTTTTCCCAAAAACACTCGTAGCTTAAAATTAACCTATTTCTTTGGCAGAGTTTTGGCGATTGGATAGAGTAGGATTGAGAAGTTCAAATTTTTTGCTTATTATTTCTGTATTCTGTATTATTAAGATTGACCAGGAAGTAAATGAAAATAGATAACAAAATGCCAAATGGAATCCATGGCAATCCTAACATTTAGGGACTGATAGGAAGGAAGAATCCTCAAAGATCAAGGATCAGTTAGAGACTTGGAAGAAAACCAGGAAAGTGGTAACTCAGCCAAAGGCAAAGAAGCTACTAAAAGGAAAGCATGGTTAAAGGCCTTTAATAGTGAAGACATTTTTAGAGTATAGACTGTACTATGAAATAAGTGTCCATTTAATTTTGCATGTAATTTTGGTGACTTTTATTACGGCAATTTCATTGGATCATCTTGCATGGACACAAATTCAGGAGTAATTGGGAGGTGGGGAAGGAACTGCAAACATTTGTTGATCATTTTCAAATGATCATTTGTAGTTTGAATAGGGGTTATATTTAATTTTAAAGTGATTTTGCATAAATAAGTCAATCTTGCAAAATAGTATTGTGCCATTTTACATGTGAGAAAGCCAAGACTTAAAGAAGGGAAAAACTGGGGCACCTGCTGGCTTGGTTTGTTAAGCGCCTGCCTTTCAGGTCATGAAAGGGGTCTTGGGATCAGGCCCCACATTAGGCTCCCTGCTCAAGCAGGGAGTCTACTTCTCCCTCTTCCTCTGCCCCTCCCCCACAGTTGTCCATGTCTGTGTGTGCTCATTCCTTCTCTCCCAAATAAATAAAATCTAAGAAAAAAAACTTGCCCAAAGTCAAATAACTAATAGTGTACCGAATTACGATTTGAATTTATGCCTGTCCATGCTTTCTCTATTATATTGCAAAGGCATGAAAGAAATGAACATGTCATCAAGTGGTCGGTTTTTATTATAAAAAAGGATAGAAAGGGTTTGGTGTTTCATATCAGACTTCTTTTTGAAAGAGTACTGTGTAGTAGGAATTGAATGTCGGATCTAAAATTACACTTTTGGGGCATCTACGTGGCTCAGCCATTAAGCGTCTGCCTTCAGCTCAGGTCATGATTCCAGGGTCCTGGGATCCAGTCTCACATTGGGCTCCCCGCTCTGCGGGAAGCCTGCTTCTCCGTCTCCCTCTCCCACTCCCCCTACTTGTGTTCCCTCTCTCACCATGTCTGTCTGTCTGTCTTTCTCTCTGTCAAATAAATAAAATCTTTAAAAAAATAAAATTATACTTCTGGGGCGCCTGGGTGGCTCAGTGGTTTAAGCCGCTGCCTTCGGCTCAGGTCATGATCTCAGGGTGCTGGGATCGAGTTCCGCATTGCGCTCTCTGCTCAGCGGGGAGCCTGCTTCCCTCTGTCTCTCTCTGTCTGCCTCTCCATCTACTTGTGATTTCTCTCTGTCAAATAAATAAATAAATAAATAATTATACTTCTTATATAGAGCATTTATTTTTATTGGTTTCTTTTAGATTTAAAGAACATGTACAGAATAACTTGCCTAGAGATCTGTTAACTGGCGAACAGTTTATTCAGCTGCGGAGGGAATTAGCTTCTGTAAATGGACATAGTGGTGATGATGGTCCTCCTGGTGATGATCTGCCGTCGGGAATTGAAGACATTACCGATCCAGCAAAGGTAACCAAATGAGTAAAAAATCCTTCAATGCATGAGAAACTAGACTTTATATCCCTTGACTGTGTGTGTTGTGTGACTTGTATCTCGTATAAAATTTATTTCTAATTAAGGCAAATGGGAATTCTTTAGCTATAATGTGGTTTAAGTACAGATTTAAGGTAGAGAATCTATTTTACTATGAGACACCTGGAAATAGCTTGGACGAGCTAATAGAATCTATTTTACTGAGACACCTGAAAATAGAAGGGACGTTTTGCCCATGCAGTAATCTACTGGTCCACCTTAAACACACACAAGAAAGTGGTTTATTAGGAAATTCTATTATAAATTTTAGTATTTTTAATTGTACTTTGCACATAATTGTTAACAGTTTAAAACCTACACTATTCTCATAAAGTAGGTGTGGATAGTATTTAAATGTAAACAATAATATTAAAAAATTCCAGTATGTAACTTGTGTGATTTAATTTTTTTTCTTTTTCTTCTCAAGCTGATTACAGAAATAGAAAACATGAGACATAGAATCATTGAAATTCATCAAGAAATGTTTAATTATAATGAGCATGAAGTTAGTAAAAGGTGGACATTTGAAGAAGGTGTAAGTGTTTTTGTTTTGTAATAGGCTTCAAAATATAAAGTTAGAAATAATGTATTTTCTTTTCAGTTTTGAGTAATGTCTCTACTCCTTTTTATTTTTGCCTATTTAGATACCATCAATTTCCCATGATCATTTTTATCATTTTCCTTTATCAATTTAAGAATCTTCAAAAATGAATTCAGATTTACTCAAGTTGGAAGATAACCATTTTTTGCACTTATTCAGTTTTTTAAAGTCATCTTAATTGAGTTCATACTTTTTGTACAACAGAATGTACCCATTTTAGATGGGTAGTAAAATGAGGGTTTCCCTCTAAAGATTCTAATTTATTTCTGTTTTTTTAAACAATTTTGAGATAAAATGCACTTACCATATATATAGTTCATCCATTTAAAGTGTATAATTCAGTAGTTTTTAGTGTATTCACAGATAGGTACCGCCATCACTGTGGTCCATTTTGGAATATTTTTATCACCTCACAAAGGAATCCTTTACCCTTTACCTTTAGCTGTCACCCTTCTACTCCCTCACCTGTCTGCTCCACCGCTTATCCCCAGCCCTAAGGTACTACTAATCTACTTTCTGTTTCTGTAGATTTTCCTGTTCTGGCCTTTCATTTGAGGAATCATAGTATGTTGTTTTTTGTTGATTGGCTATGAGATTTGACTGTATATTCAGATGACAGGATATGGAACTAGTCTGTCATGCCAGAAAGTTCCTTTGGCCCCTTTTTCATTGAGTAACCTCCACCCCACTCCTAGCCCTAGGCAATTCCTGATCTGTTTTCTGTTTTATAGTTTGTGTTCAGTTTTAAAATACTCAATAAGGATAAAAATTTACTGGACATGAAATTATGTAGTGTCATTACAATTACTAAATAAGTGGAAAATACATTCTATTTCTTCAATTTGTAAAACCTAAGAAATTTAATTTTAAAAGTTTTTATTGTGAAGTATGGTGATTAAAATATTTTGGTTCACTGTAATTACATACATAATTTAGATAATTCCTATTATTACTATAGTTACACATTTTCTGGTGTTGGTATTGGTTTACTTTCATTCCTATGTCATACTTTTTTTGGTCATACTTTTATTGCAGATTAAAAGACCTTATTTTCATGTGAAACCATTGGAAAAGGCACAACTAAAAAACTGGAAAGAATACTTAGAATTTGAAATTGAAAATGGGACTCATGAACGAGTTGTGGTTCTCTTTGAAAGATGTGTCATATCATGTGCCCTCTATGAGGAGTTTTGGATTAAGGTAAGAAAATTAGGTGCTCTGAAACTTGAACATATTATAAACATTGATCTAGTGACTAACCTTTTTTGTACTTCTGTTGAATGTTGTTCATATAACTATATCTGTTGCATTAGGAGATGGTCTGCTTGCAACCAGATTTGACTGCTGCATATGCCAACCTCGTTGCCTCTCTTCGTCCTTCCTTACAGAAACTAGTCTAGTGGTTCAATAAAGGTGCTGAATGGGTTTAAAAATAGAATTTTATCGTTCTGTCACATATTTAATGGCTTGTTCAACTGTAAATTATTCAGTATTTCCTCTGTTTCTGTATGTAGTATGCCAAGTACATGGAAAATCATAGCATTGAAGGAGTGAGGCATGTCTTCAGCAGAGCTTGCACTATTCATCTCCCAAAGAAACCCATGGTGCATATGCTTTGGGCAGCTTTTGAGGAACAGCAGGGTAAGAATGAGGAAATTTGGTTGGTATTTTTGGGATTTTAAGTTACTTCAGGAGAAAGTTCTAGGAATTGAGTCCTGAGGGATGGTGCGAAGCAGAGGTCATTAGATTTTTTTCTATAAAGGGCCAGATAGTAAATAGTTTAGGCTTTGCAAGCCATATGGTCTCTTTCTGACAACTCTGCTGTTATAGCTCAGATACATCTGTAGATAATAGATAAACAAATGAGCATGGCTTTTTCCAGTTTTAAATTAAAAAACAAAACAAAACAGGCAGAGGGCTGGATTTAGCCTGTGGACTATTATTTGCCATACCTTGCATAAAGGATATTTTAGAAGTTTAAACAGAAGCATAAACATTTAATTAACATTTCTAGGTAATATTAACGAAGCCAGGAATATCTTGAGAACATTTGAAGAATGTGTTCTAGGATTGGCAATGGTTCGTTTGAGAAGAGTAAGTTTAGAGCGACGGCATGGAAATATGGAAGAAGCTGAACATTTGCTTCAGGATGCCATTAAGAATGCCAGATCAAATAATGAATCATCGTTTTATGCTATCAAACTAGCTCGGCATCTTTTCAAAATACAAAAAAACCTTCCAAAATCAAGAAAGGTGCTTTTGGAAGCAATCGAAAGAGACAAAGTATGTATTTGTATTTTAGAATATCTTTCATAAAAAACAAAAACAAAAACAACCTAAAAACAATGCTTCTTGTTTGATTTCTCGTTTTGGCAACTATGATGAAAGATTTGGTCTGTATGTAATATATTTCGTTACTAAATGAAGACAACAGTCCCTCTAAACTGATGTTGCCATTCTTGAAAAATTTTTTGAATTATTAGGAATTAAAAGGTTGAGAAAATTAAAATAATTGGATTAAAAATGGTTGCAGACATTGTGACGCATTCTGTTTCTCTCATGTTTAGAAAATTTATAGCAGATTTACTGATTATTTTAAGTAGAGGAGGACCTGGAAGAATACCTTATAATCAAAAGCATGATAGTTGTCTATGTTTTATCTGCTATACCAGTGAGATTCTCCTTTTCCAAAGTATTTCACTCTTATCAGTTGATAAAAGGCAGTGTAATGATATTTCTAAGTTTTTAAGGATTTTCAGCTAATACTAGGTCTCTTTAAGACACAGGTCTGTAATTGCATTTCTCAGCTGCAGTTGAAGGTGATTACAGTTGTAAAGATTTAAACTAATGGGAACTGTAGAAACTTATTTTTTAATGTTTTATTTTTTTATTTGTCATTGTAAGATCAAGCCACATTAAACCCAAGGTAATAGGGATTTTCACTTACTGGGATTTAATAGTTTTTGTAATTTGGGAGATAGTAGGGTGATGTCATTACTTCTCAGTGTGCTAATTAGTTTTTTGACGTATTTTGATGTATGCTCAAAACATTTAACATGTTAGATTTTAATATGATTTTCAGTATTTTTCAAATTTAGACATTAAGGCATTTTAAATAGCTGTTCTAATCAAAATATCTTAGAATCATTATTAATTGATACTGCTTTTTATACAGGAGAATACAAAGTTATACCTCAATTTACTTGAAATGGAATATAGTGGTGACCTCAAACAAAATGAAGAAAATATCCTAAATTGTTTTGACAGAGCTATACATGGTTCATTACCTATTAAAATGAGAATTACATTTTCTCAGAGAAAAGTGGAATTTCTTGAAGATTTTGGTTCAGATGTTAATAAGTAAGATCTTAATTATATATTATCTATTTATTTGCATAGTCAATGAGCATTGATAATTTTGGGAGTTTGATGATTAGTACAAATTATTGCTAAATTTAAAATGTTTGCCTAGGTTACTTTTTCCTCATATATATGGAGGGTAAACTCAATTTTGCAAATGTGTATGTATTTAACAGGAGGATAGATGGTTTGTCTTTCCTTCAAAATTGTTTTCAAAATTTTAGCATGGTAATGCAATGAGTGAAGGCAGGAAACTGCAATCCCATCAAAAAGAAATGGGTCAGGGGTTGAACCCTAAAACACAGAAATAGAATATAGGCCACTAAAAGTGCATGGATTTAATCTGAAATAGGGACGCCGTTTTATCTCTGATTGGAGAAAATGGATATGGTTGCACAGATCATGCCTAATGGGCTCAATTTAATGCATTGTAAAAAGCTGAAAGTTGAGGGTGGTGGAAGGATTCACTCTAAGGCATTTGGGAAAAGGAGAAGTTTAGGATTTATATTTGCAAAATAGAAGAGTAGAAGTACTGGTAAGAGTGTTGCTGCTGTTCCATTCTTAACTGATTCTAGTGGGGAACTGTCCCACCTATTAGTAGGCATGTCCCTTTTTTCCTTAGAAAGAACCATTGATAAAATGAGGATTTATGTGTCTTTATATATGTATGTATATATTTTTGATGGTTGAGTAAAATTTTAGTTAACATAATAAACATTTTAAAATAAGTTAATTTTTAATACAATCGTATGTATGTGCTTGATACATTAAATGTGTTTTATGGATTATCTAATGTAAAATATGTAAGCCTAATGAGAAGGGTGTAGGTACTGTTTTTTGTAGTTGTTGTTGTTCTTTTAATAGATGAAGAGAGGCTTAAAGAGATTAGTAGTGTTTGCAAAGGTCAGTTCGCTATTATTTCATTGTGCAGCTGGGAATAGAACTTGCTTCAAAGTCTGTGCCTCTAACCACATGTGCTGTATATTTAGTGTCTTCTGTTTATTTTGTACTGAAGAAAGTGCACAAAAGAAATGGGATATTTAATTCCAGGTTTTAGTCTAGTGGATGGTATGATGATCAGAGAAAATATGTAAGTATCTGAGGTGGCACAAAACTGTTAAAGGCGGCTGTGATTTCTGTGGATGAGAATGGATTTGTCATCCTTCACAGAGGAGATGGGGCTTCATTTAGGTACTCCTGGATTCTGATAAGGAAAGCATAAAATGGTCGAACAAAAGTTCATTTAAAAGTTACATACGCTTTATTGGAGGGCTTTTGTAGTAGAAATGTGATGTTAATTGTGCTGTGCATTGAACACTGGGCTGGGTTAGAGCGCATGCAATACCACAAATGACAGTAGGAAGCTGTTAAGAGTTTTGACTGAGATTATGTGATACATTTGAATTCGGTGATAGTATGTGGGCAAATCTGAGGCTCGACATAAAGATACCAGTTAGGCCCTTGCAAATATAGTTATACAGAGTCTGAATGTCAGGTCTAAGATTATTGTAGTTGAAATTTAAAAAGGGAATGGTTGAAAAATAAATGAGCTTAAAAATTAGAAACTTAGAAATTTAGGTAGCAGTTATAAGGTATTGGTAAGAAGTGATGTTTAATTCAAACAATATATGCTTAAGTCTTAGCTTAGTCACTTTACCATTTGTGTATTCCTCAGTTTCCAGATTTTCTCATGATTGAATCTCTGATCACCTAATCCACAGGTTGTTAAAAGTCTTAAAAGAACTTAGTCCATTTAAAGTGTTTGATGTTGAGTAAACCCTCAACCAGAGATTGCTGGTATTAACAATTTTAGAGTCTCTTGAACATTTTGGGATCAGAGTTACAGGTTATCATTAGATGTGTGTGTGTGTGTATATGTGTGTGTATACACACACAGATAATATTTCTGTATAAATGAGAAATACAGAAATATTATCTGTGTTCAGGTTTATGATTACTTAAAATAAGGCCATTTGTCTTTATAAAAAAAAATTTCAGAAAATGGTAAAAGGTAAATAAAATCTTTAGGATTTTTACAGTCAGTTTGGCTTCAGGGGACACCGTTTTTGAAGTTCTGAGTTCCAGGTGAGATAATGCGCACATATCAATGTTAGAATTTTTTAGTTTATTAAAAATTATCTTCAGAAAAATTTGAGAGAGTGCACGTGCATGCAGGGGAGGGGGGGCAGAAGGAGAGGGAGAGAGAGTTAAGCAGACTCTGCATTGAGTGCAGAGCCCAGGACGGGCATGATCTCACAAACCAGAGATGACCTGAGTGAAACCAAGAGTTGGATGCTTACCGAACTGTGCCATGCAGGTACCTCCTAAAAAACTACCTTTTTAATCAGTGATAACAGATTGTAGTTCTGTATTAGTTTTTTTTTTTTAAAGATTTTATTTATATGAGAGTGCAGAGAGAGCGAGCAAGCATAAGCAGGGTGTTGGGAGAGGGCAGGAGAGAGAGAAGCTAGCTCCCTACTGAGCAGGGATCCTGATGCGGTCTTCGATCCCAGGACGCATGGGATAATGACCCAAGCCAAAGGCAGACTCTATAACTGGCTGACCCATCCAGGCGCCCCTGTAGTTTTGTATTAGTTTTAGTTCAATTTATCACGTGGCCAGTGTTTAAATATAATTTATCCTAACTGGTGTCAGGTATCTTAATAAGCAGTGTTAAATTAGATCTGAAAGTATATAAATTACAGAATGGTCAGGACTCATTCTTTGCACTGACAAAAACACATCCTCAAAGTCACTGTCTTAGTTGTGTAGTAAATTTCTTAGGTGGGCTCTCTGTGTTAGAAATGATAATCAAAGTTAGCTCTTTACCAATATCTCATCACCGTCAGCCAACTGTAGTACAGAGAACAGGCATTTTTCTAATAGCTCAAGAATCCCAGGACTTACTAAACATCTTGATTTGGGCCATATTGGTCGGGGGATTACTGTAATTGGCCAGTCCTGAATCCCTGAAGCCCCATTTGAATCACATGGGCTGAGAAGCAAAGCTGAGAGTAATGGTTTCCCAAAGGAAATACATTGGTAAATGTAGCTGGGAAGTTTTGCTAATATTGGTTCAGTGGATATTCACTGCAACATATTTTTGATTCCAAGTAGAAATAAGTCCAAAACTTAATAAATTTAACAGTTTGGTTTTTGTGTATTCCAGAGGTTTTTTTTGTTTTTTTTTTTCCCCCTCTTCCCTCTCAGGCTTCTGAATGCTTATGATGAACATCAAACACTCCTAAAAGAACAGGATTCTTTAAAAAGGAAAGCAGAAAATGGGTATGTAATGAAGGGATGCTTAAAAGAAGACATTTTATTGTGGAAATGCCTTTAAAGATAAATATTTTTACACGTTACCTCCATGTTGTGGTAGTTTAGATACTTTATATTCATAATTTTAAAAAATCATACAAAAGTGAGTGGTTAAAAACTCTACTAAAATAAATGTACGTAGGTACAAATGTACACATTCATCCATTTGTTTTAAAAGTACTTACCTGTGGGAATTTTCAAAATTTCTATTTTGTCCTTTTATTTAGATCAGAAGAACCAGAGGAAAAGAAAGTTCACACAGAAGATACAACTTCATCATCTACACAGATGATTGATGGTGATTTACAGGCAAATCAAGCTGCATATAATTATAGTGCCTGGTATCAAGTGAGTTCACATAATTTAATCTTTTGTTCGTGGATGTTAGAAAAGCTTAGTTAGGATAGGTTTTTCTTTTTCTTAAACAACTTATACTCCAGACTGTATAATAAATTATTTTTGTGGTTAAGTCTTAGAATTGTTAGTAGTGAACACATGCCTTTTTTCTTAATTATATCTACTTTTATAAATGGAATCAGCCAGTTCTAGCATGCTAACATGTGTGCTTTTTCCTTTCAGTACAATTATCAGAATCCTTGGAATTATGGACAGTATTACCCTCCCCCTCCAACCTGATGAGAAAATATATCAGATGGAATGTGTGAAAAATACAAAAATTATTTTTTTTTAATGAGGGATGTAAACATAACATAAACTTGTTGTATTTGATAACTTGTCTTCCTGTTTCTGTGTAACATGATTTGTTTAGGAATAGGGGAAAATGTCACTTAGTAGTCTACCACAGATATTTCCTACCATTTATAAAATTTACTTTTTATTGGAGAACTATTTTTTTGATTTTTGCATTAAGTGGTCTAGAATTCTTTTGCAATGCATTCGCAACAGTTTTGTAGCCTTAAGGGGTAGGAAAAAAAAAAACTGACTGTAAATCATGTCAGTATAGTACAAGATTCTGAAAATATGTAAGGGCTGGTTATTAAGGATTTACCTCTGTAAAAAAAAATGGATTTTTAACCTTTGATGACAAGGTTTTGTCTGTTTCAGTTATCCTTGTGAATTTGGATTTAACTGCCAGAAAAGATACACTATTAAATACTATGTCTTGGGATAGAGATTATAAATGAAAAATGGAATGTTTGCATCCCTTTTAAAAAATGAAAATCATATCAAAAGTATGTTGTTTCAGGAGACTTTGTATTTAGAATATTCATGTAAAACTTGTGAGCAAGCTTTCATTTTGATCAAACTGATCATCTTCATTTTTGTAATAAAACTGAAGACTTCTCAACAAATTGTTATGAATTTATTGGGGGGGGGCTGGATCACCTAACAATATTGACTTTATTTTCATTATTAGTGATTTATTGTTTTTGAAGTATACTTTTCTTGAAAAGAATTTAGTTCTCTTCTTGCCAGAATTAGACCATTTAGCTGTTTTTGCTTCCTCAATTTCTGTGCTTGTCTTCTCACTATACAGGACTACTTCTTTTAAAATTTTAAGAGGAGGGGCATCTGGGTGGCTCAGTTGGGCATCCAACTCTTGGTTTCCGACTCTTGGTTTCCACTTAAGTTGTGATCTCAGCGTTGGGAAATTGAACCCGGTGTCAGGTGGCTCCAAGCTCAGTGGGGAGTTAACTCCAGATTCTCTTCCTCTTCTCTGCTCCTTGCTCCCCCCCCCACCCCCAGCTCATGCACATGCACTCTTTCTAAAATAAATAAATAAAATCTTTAAAAAGTCATAAAAGCTCTTTAGAAGAAGAGAAAAGATTTTAAGAGGAGTGTCCCTGGCAAAGCTGTCTAGATAATTTTACTATAACTCCTTGTTCTGATTAAGCCTTAGCTGTCGTTAAGCACATCAGAACATTTATATATTAACACCAAACACATGCAAGACACTGAATATGTTTTTATTGAGACTTTTAGTTTACAACAGGTAAAGGAAAGTCATTTCTCCTTAACCAGTATTTTACATAGCTGTAGTAAAATATTTCAAACTTTAGGGAATTATAATGGATTACGTATATTAAAAGTTGGGGATTGGATAAACAATATCTGAGCTCTTGAATTTTCCAGTCGACTCTTCCCTTACAATAGTAACCAGCTCTAATTAGTTACATAAGTTTCTTCAAGGCAATGTTTTATTGTTGCTGATGTCATTATATCTGAAGCATTGCTGCAATTTCAGTCAATATCCACTAATTCTACTTCAAAAATGAGTTTTGCATTTGGTGGAATTCTGTTGAAGAAGTCAAGGTAAATTTGATAAAAATTACTTCTTCCTTCATTCCCAATAACCTCAGTCTAAAATTAGAATTATATATAATGGATATTGGATATTAATCCCAAAGAGAAGAGCTTTATGACTGATTGAGGTGCTAGTACATACTAGCTTCGTGGTTGCTAAAAATATCTTTGTGAATGGTGATTATAACCTATCAGTATAGACCAACTAGATAGGTTGAGCTTGGACTTGGATATTCCTTTCCTGGATGCTTCATCAGTACTCCCAATTTAGCCACCACCTAATGAAGACTGCTACTCTGTGCTTACCAAAAAAAAAAAAAAAAAAATCTAGTTGGGTGTATAAGTTATATTAAATCGAAGTTCATATAGCTAATGCATGATATTTGCTATGAATTTTAAGATGCTGAATTCAGAGAAGTGTGATTTTTATTTGATTGGTTTTGAGATGCTTCACATGAGAGGGGGAGCTGTAGTTGGGCCATCTAGTTTTGATAGGTTTAGAAGAGGATTATTATATTCCCAAATAATCTTAACTGATAAAATTGGGAGAGGCCTTCCAAATTTTTCAAAAGTTACTTTAACTGATCCAACTAGTCCAATTGGAATGGAACAAACAACATAAAAAACTACCTTCTCAGTTATTGGATTGTTCTGGTTGGTCAGGAGGCATGGCTTTTGAATTTTCACAAACCAGGCCTATCAGAAATTATCATTAGTAGTAATCACAGAGGACCCATGGTCTCAACTTCACAACTGGTAATCCTCAATATGTGTTCCATTTCTAAGCTCTGAGTACCCATTAACTGCCTGAAATTATACTGTAGCATAAAATTACCATGAGCCATACTTGTATCCTATAACTTGCTTCATTTGATTGTACTGGACATCTTAACTCCTTGAAGTAAATCCTTCATACAGTAACAACTGCCTTTCAAAGATGAAAGTTTACCTCTAAAAATAGAAAACTTGAGTTCAAGAGGAAAAAAAGGTAAGAATCTATTCTAGCTCAAGTTTGCACACTTTTTCTCAATGAAAAATATTAACTCCCGTCCATATTGAAGGTGCTGATACAGAAGCATCTAGATATCAGGAATACTAGTCTGGACATGATTCCTATTCTCCAAGTTAACCTACACAATATCTTTTATTCATTCAGGTGGTCTTTCTTCGTGTTTTTTTCTTTATTCACAAAGGAAAAAAGGATACTTGGCATCAGGCTGTCCTTTCTTTCCATAAGCCCATTCTGGTTCAATCTCTAGTCGAGCCTTTTCTCCTTTACTCATAGTTAAGAGTGCTTCATCCCACTAAAGGCAAGAACATGAAATAAAAACTAATGACAATTGAAAAAAAAATTCATGAAAAACTAGAAGGCTGAATATACCAAAAAGCATTGTTACTGGATTTTACTATATTGTAAGGCTGTTGCCTTCACCCTTGGGTGAATCTTTGTCTTTTATTTCCTCAATGGAAAAAAAGAGAATGTTAAACAATTTTTTAGTGCAATATATGCTTCAAATGTTACAGGGTGAACTTTTTAAAATGTTAACTATCTTAAGTTATGGAAACCAGTTTATTAATAATATAAAAAACTTGATACACTTGATATATCCCAGGGCAAACTTCTGACTTTATATTAGAGGGATAAGCTAAAAACAGAATTGTCTTAAGATCATTAGATTATGGGGGCGCCTGGGTGGCTCAGTGGGTTAAGCCGCTGCCTTCAGCTCAGGTCATGATCTCAGGGTCCTGGGATCGAGCCCTGCATAGGGCTCTGCTCAGCAGGGAGCCTGCTTCTCTCTCTCTCTCTCTCTCTCTGCCTGCCTCTCAGTCTACTTGTGATCTCTCTCTGTCAAATAAATATGGAGTCCGATGGCACATACAAGATAAACTACATGTTACAGCACTGACCTTCCATAGAAGGTAAAACTATTCAAAGAAATGATACAGGTTTCTGTGTTGCCACTCCCATCTGTCCAAATTTGGAAAATAAATACATATATACATAAGTTTTAAGTAAACTGTACTCCTAACATGGGGCTTGAACTCACACAGCCCCAGATAATTCACATACTTTACCGACTGAGACAACCATATGCCCTGGATCTTAAAGGAAGTTACGAAAAACAGTTAAATCTACAAAATGCAAAGGTAGATATGACAGATACTCTGATAAAACTCAAGGGATAGAGATCTGTTATATGATGGAAATTAATACAGTTCACTAGAAATATACAAGCAAATTAGTCATGGAAGCAACTGATTAACTTGGTATACAGTTATTATCAATTTGGTATAATCAAGTAGCAGTTAGGATTATTTTCAACTAAACCTTTAGCTTTAAGATGTTTTATAATCTAGGGCTCTGAATGATTGAGCTGTTTTTACGGACTTACCCACAATAAAAAGAATAACATGGAGGGTTCTCAGTGCATTTAACAGGCATTTCAGTTACAATGTTTGATGATGTGAATAAAGACATTTTAATAATAAATGGGCCCTGGAATAACAACTTGATTCAGTGAAGCCAGTAATGAGCCCTGATCTATTACCTCCTTTCGTACACTGCATTGGTCAGTACAACTCAATCACACCTTCCCCTTTTCTTAAAGTTTCCTTCTATTATCTCTCCATGTAAGTAAGGGTAGCCAAAAAAAGAATGCTTATATTTGAAAGATTTTCCTGTGTTTGAATTCCGGTTGTGAGAGGTGAAAAGGCCCAGAACAAACTTTTGCTTCTATATTAAGTACTTCATTGAAACAGGTATTTTACCTTTTACCTTTCTCTTTGATGTGAAAGTGGTGCAACAACCTATGTAACATTTTACAAGAGTCTTAAAGATAAATTTAGAAAGCCAAACTTTCTGATGAAGAATTTATGATGAAAAAGTAAAAGGGGGAGGCATGAAGAAAATAATACTTGAGTCTCATTATATTATGCATTGTAGTTATGCTCCTTTAATTGTTCAGCAATCTTGTGGAAGACTGTAGCGTCCATAACTGAGACCCAGAAAACTTGGGCCAGATCAGTTAGTAGTGACAGCACCTGATTTGTCAGACTCCAAAAAGACTGTTCATCATATCCCCAATCCTAATTATGGCACCATACCACATGCAGCATGTGCCAAAATATCTAATGATTCATTGCCATTTTTACTTACTCCTCTGATAACTTTGCCTATTCCAACCTTAAAACTCAAAGGCTTGGCATTTTTCTTCTTCTTTGAACCTGTAAAACAAAATTTTCTTATTTTGCACGATGAAATTAAGTTCCAATGGAAAAACATAATGATTTAAGTCTTTAATTTTAGAACTTAACATATTATGCATTTGAAAAGAAATAAAGATTCAGAAATAAAGATTCAGAAAGCTAATGCACCAAGAAAATTCTGTATGTAAAAATAGTTATGGTCTAAAAGGAGGGAGAGAGTAAGGACCAATATTTACTCTACTAAAACAGCACACTGTTCTACCTTTTACATTAAATACGAAAGCCTCAACTTTGGGATATTAACCAAGTTTAGACTAAGCTTATTTTTTGCTTCCCAATGATCAAGAAGTATTTATCCACCCGGCCAATAAATAGTGAACTGAAGACCTCTGAGTCCAAGTAAATCACAGGTGCAAAAGACTTCTGGAAAAAAGTGACAGCCAAGAGAAAGGTACAGCCAACTGTTCATGTACCACACACATATTTTGCAATGCCTTAAAGCTAAAAAGGTAAGATTACATTTAGACTTACTCGTTTGAATATTAGTATCAAAAACAGTCCCATCCTGTAGTGTTCCTGTATACCAGCAGTGAACAACATCACCCTTTTTGGGAAAGTTGGTTTTATCTCCTTTTTTAAGAACAGATTTTATATATTTTGGTGGACCCTAAAAACAAACAAAACAACACAAACAGTAACTCATATCCTTCTTTTAGAAGGATGACAAAGAGAATTCATTTTTTTTTTTTTTTTGGACAAAGAGAATTCTCATATAGCCAATTATGACCCAAGTCTGGTCACAAAGTTTCACAGATGTGGTTAACAAACTATTTACCTCTGATTCACCTCTGAGTTAAACAAAAACAAAAACAAAAACAAAAAAACCTCACTATCTTAATTCCAAGTCTGTGGCAATATTAGTAAACAGCCTATCTATAATTTCAAGTAACTTCCAGCTACCTTGTTCTTTTGACAAAATTCTATTATTCAACAAACCATAAAATAAATCCCATTATTTTCCAAGGTTAGAAATATCATTACTATCTAATTCCTATAAAACTGTAAGACATTAAATAAAGCCCTGTGACTTACTTTAAAAAATCTGAGTTGTTTAGCACCAATAATTGACATTACTAAATATTTTTACTATATCCAATTAGAAGGAATACAGTAATATTCCATTTGTTTCTGAACTTTAAGTTCATACAATAAACAGAATCATCTATAGAAATGATCATAAGGGACATATTTCCTAGAACAAAACAGGATTATCAGAAGCTTTTAAAGAAAGCTAAAGGTGGGGCGCCTAGGTGGCTCATTCATTGAGCATCTGCCTTCAGCTCAGGTCATGATCCCAGGGTCCTGAGACAGGACTGGATCAGGCTCCTTGATCAGCAGGGAGTCTGCTTCTTCCTTTCCCTCTGGCTGTCATCCCCCTGGCTTGTGCTCTCTCTGATCAAATTAGTAACTAAAATCTTTAAAAGAATAAAAGATGCTCATCATCACTTTATCAGGGGAATGCAAATCAAAACTACAGAGATAATACCTCACACCTGTCAAAATGGTTAAAATCAGTAACACAATAAACAACAGGTGTTGGTGGGGCTGTGGAGAAAGGGGAACCCTCTCACACTGTTGGCAGGAATGTAAACTGGTGCAGCCACTGTGGAAAACTGTATGGAGGTTCCTCAAAAAGTTAAAAATAGCAATTGCACTTCTGAGTACTAACCAAAAGAAGAACATTAATTCAAAGGGATATATGATCCCCTATGTTTATAGCAGCATTAGTTACAAAAACCAAGATAAGAAGCAGCCCAAGTGTCTACTGATTGATGAATGGATAATGAAAATGTAGTATATATACATACAATGGAGTATTATTCAGCCATAAAAAGAATGAAATCTTGTCTTTGCAATGGCAGGGATGGAGCCAGAGTATTATGCTAAGTGAAATAAGTCAGAGAAAGACAAATATCATATAATTTCACTTATGTGGAATTTAATAAAATAAGCAAAGGGAAAAAAAGTGAGAGAGAGAAACCAAGAAACAGACTTTTTTTTTTTTTTTTAAAGATTTTATTTATTTATTTGACACAGAGAGAGAGATCACAAGTAGGCAGAGAGGCAGGCAAAGAGAGAGGAGGAAGCAGGCTCCCTGCTGAGCAGAGAGCCCGATGCGGGGCTCGATCCCAGAACCCTGAGATCATGACCTGAGCTGAAGGCAGACGCTTAACCCACTGAGCCACCCAGGCGTCCCCCAAGAAACAGACTCTTAACTACAGAGACCAAACTGATGTTTCCAGAGGGGAGGTCAGTGGTGGGGGGGTATGGGTTAAACAGGTGATGGGGATTAAGAAGTCCACTTGTGATGAGCACCAGGTGATGTGTGGAAGTGCGGAATTATTATAGTATACACCTGAGATGAATGTAACACTGTATGTTAACTAACGAATTAAAATAAAACCTTTAATAATGGGAAAAGAAAATAAAAGACATTAAACATCTAGTATTTGCCAGCTACATAACACATACCATCCCACTTACTCTTAATCCTCTGAAGGTGTCACCTACTTGCATTTTTGCAGATGAAGGAACTGAGGTTCAGGGAATTTGCAACAGAGCTGATGAGTAGTAGAGAATGAATATGGATGTGGGCTTGTCTGAATCCAAAGCCCCTATTCTTCCACTATGCCTGAATACCTCAAGTAATAGTACTGATGATAGGGGCACCTGGATGGCTCAGTGGGTTAAGGCTCTGCCTTCGGCTCAGGTCATGATCTCAGGGTCCTAGGATTGAGCCCCGCATGGGGCTCTCTGCTCAGCGGGGAGCCTGCTTCCCCCTCTCTCTCTGCCTGCCTCTCTGCCTACCTATGATCTCTGTCAAATAAATAAATAAAATCTTAAAAAAAAAAAGTAGTACTGATGATAGTTAACTTCTAGTGATATCAGTTAAAATAGCAACTACCGAGTACCCTCTATGTGCTGGGCACTATCCAAATGCTTTACACAAATTAACTCTTAATTGTTACTACCTTATGCCTTAGGTACATTATTCCTATTTTACAAAAAAGGAAATATAGAAATAGAGTGGTTAAGCAACTTGCTTACGCACCTACAGCTCCTAAGTGGCTGAGTAGGACTGGAAACCAGGCAGCTAACATGTAAAGTCCCATGCTCTTAACCACTTTACCCAAGCACATATGGAATGACAAGTATTACACAAATCATTTTGTTTTTCTTGCGTCAATACATTTAAACTCACAGCGACCTGACAGTCTTTTTTCCATCTTTTTTACCAGAAAGTAATGCCTGGATAGAGTATATAGTCCAATTTAATTTAGAGTCTAAGAATTAGCACTTTCAACTAAAGCTAGGCTGACTCCCTAAATCAAGTCACATCTACAGCACGAGTACATGTATTATTATAAAAGCAACCATTAACTTCCTTGCTGACACTCCCATTCCAAGGTTGTTTTAATGAAAAATGTTACTATAAATGGTGAGGTATCTACTAGTAGCAGTATAAACTGGTGCCATCTCTTTGGAATGCAATTTAAAAAGATCACAAGTGTAATCAATAATAATAATTCTATTTATACAAAAATATGCTCAAGAAGTAATCTGAAGCTTAGGAAAAAAAATCTTTGTGCACTTATTCAATGCACCATTATCCACAGTGGCAAAATAACCACATGTTTATGGTAATCTAATACTCAATTTTTTATAATGTGGAAAAATTCTTATAAAGTAAAAAATCAATAGTAGTATCTAACAATAGTAATATCTCAACTATTTAAATCAATATGCACTTAGAAAATATTCAAAGACAACATTCTGAAATGTTAAGCATGTTCATTTCTAGGTGTTGGAATACTTATTCTCTATACTTTTCTATTACTTTCTCTTTTTTTTTTTTTTTAAAGATTTTATTTATTTATTTGACAGAGAAAGATCACAAGTAGGCAGAGAGGTAGGCAGAGAGATGCAGGGCTTGATCCCAGGGCCCTGAGATCATGACCTGAGCTGAAGGCCGAGGCTTAACCCACTGAGCCACCTAAGTGCCCCACTTTTCTATTTGAAAAACATCACATGTTATTTTTATATCTGAAAAATATTTTAAAAATATAGCTGACTTACAAAATCTGGTAAAACAAAATGAGAATGACTACATAATTTTTTTATGAAAAAATACTAGACCTTCTTAAGACTTTTTTTTTTAAGAAATCACACTTAACTATTTGAATGGATAAGGTACAATTACGGAACAATAACCATATTTTAAATCTTAATGTCATTTCATTGTTTTCCCATTTGTTGTCCCAAGATGCTTGGGCACGTTGTGTTATCTACATTAAATCTAGGTCATAGAATACTTCAAAAAAATTTAAACTGGTGATTACTCAGTCTTGGTGAAGGTGCCAGTCTGCCTAAGGATAGCCTCCATTTCAGTGTTTCACAAAGTATCTTTTAGAGATCACTTATTCCTTAGCATTGTTAACACTGTTAGAGAAGAAAAGAGGTTTACCATAATTAAGTTTGGAAATCACTACATTGAAGAAAGTTAAATATGCCTTTATTCTGCATGCCTTCTCAGAACTGTCACCAGCTAACATGCACTGTGAATCTTCAAGGAGACAGAAGGTATAGGTTTTGATGATGCCAGAAAACAAACTGGGATTTCTGGGACCTATATAACACACTTTCACAGTAGTAATTTGATCTGATTTTGGGTTTCACTGCAAGAACTTGCTTACTGCTTAGTTCATGGTGAGAAGTCAGATCACTCCCAAAGGTACACCTGAATTATGTGCTTGAATGGACCTGGCTTTTAGGTAATTTCCTGGTTTTACAACAATTTCTTACTTCAGAGTGATGAAAAGAAGAACTGCATTCTTGAGACTGTATCTGAACTAGGTACTTGCAGACAGAGAAAAAGGAACTTTGAGAGTAATCATTACAATTTGAGTTAACTGGATCATATCATAGCCTCTAAAAATGAGAGTATGTTAACATAATTATCCCTATTATTATCCAATAAATATTTGAACATGTTCCATGTGTTAGAAACTCGAGATACATTTGGAGGGTGGTAGACTTGGTCCTGACCCTCATTCTAACAGAGAATATAGTCATGTGTGTAACTGCATGGGTTATGAGAACTAAAGAGGAAGCACAAGTCTAAGATGGGAATGACACAGTGACCTAACCCACTGTAGGTTTAAGCTGGGAGAGGTTTCTTTGAGGTAGGTGATTAGGGAAAGGCTTATAAAGAGAAGGGCATTTTTATAGTAGGGTAGAGCATGAAAACAGTATAGTCTGCAGGGGAGAAGTGAAGGAGGCAATGTGGTGTAAGATGAGGCTGGAAATACACGTAGCATACATTATGAAACTTTTTTTTTTAATCTTCAGGTCACTGAACAGCCAATTAAGAGATTTAAAGAGAAGTTAACAGAATCAGATTTGTATTTTATTTTATTTTTAAAAATATTTATTTATTTAGAGAAAGAGAAAGCACGTGGGCGAAGTAGGGGAAGAGTGAGAGTCTTAAGTAAACTCTGCACTGAGCGTGGAGCCCAGTACGGGGCTCAATCTCACAATCCTGAGCGCATAACCTGAGCTGACACCAAGAGTTGGATGCTTAGCTGACGGTGCCACCCAGGTGCCCCTGAGAAAAGAGGTCTTTAAAAAATGGAATGTAATTTAGGATCCTCTTAAGATCTCTCTAGATTGTCTCCAGCTCTTATACCCTATTTGTAGCTCTCTTTTTCTTAGCCTCTTCATGATATACAATCTGTTGCCTAATTCCTCCTTTATTGTAATTTTCTGGAGGCTAAACTATTTTACCAACTGTTTTTGCAATCCTTTTCAGTAATTATTATACCTTTTTTTAACCTTAGTAGCTGCTCAATATTTGTCCAATACATATAACATTTATCAAATATTAGATGTGATAAACCTCAAAATTGCTTTTTTGTGTGTACATATCCACCAACATTAATTTGCGCTTTTCAACCAACAAGAAAATATCATGTGAATTAACTAGCTTCAGTCATATAAACTATAATTCTATACTTGAACTTGCACTCTTTCTACAAATATCCAAATGCCATACCTTCATCATTAGGTGGCATCTCTTTTTAAGACCTAAAAAACATTATTATTACTAGATTATTATCACTGATACTAAGGCCGCTAGAATGAGTAAGCTTAGTTAGCAAGTATTATCAGAAGTGGCAAGATTATAGTCAATTCAGCTCTACTGCATCTGTTCTAACTGCTGTCCTTGGCTCTACTGGGGCTGTCCATCTGCAGAAATGGTTTCATCTAGTTCTTCAAACCCTTGTACCAAAATGTAAAACCTATGTTGCGAAAGATGAGGCAGATGACTCCACACCCTGTAGCCAAGCCTGGACTATTTCTATTGCCAAAGATACCATGTACATTAGAAAAAGCTAAAAATAATCACAGTGAAGTATCTTTTACTCAGTCCAACTTTAATAAATATGAACCAGAACCTTTAATGGCTTTGGAACTTCAGAAGTTCTGGTCAGACATAGAGGAACTATAAAATACAAAGCTAGAGGTATTTTACAGGAAAGGCTTAATAACTGTAAAGCTTTGGTTCTTACACATTTTATTCTGGTTCAGTATACCTATGGGAGATAACACACTCCAAATCAGTATTTGGCTTACTGAAAGTAGCCATACTCCTTCACCCCTTATGAGAAAGCAGGGCTGTAAACAAATACTTTTCTCAAATTCACAAGAGAAATAAAATAATATTATATACAAACCTCATCCAGAGTCTCTTCAGACTTGGTTTCTTTGGGTTTATCTTCATTAAGCTTCACATTTTTCACCTGTTCAGACACTTTACTTATACTTTCCGTACCCTTGAAACGCTGTAAGGAAAATGTTCTACTGTTTACCATATTCAGAACAGGCTAAAAGCTAGAAGGGACATCTAGATTTTCAACTTTCAATTTAATTAATATGTACATCATGAATATAGGCCATATAACTCATGTACATCATGAATATAGGCCATATAACTCAAATACAAATAAATGGAAACTACCTAAGAACAAAGGAAAAATCTTATGTTAAACATTTTAATCAACAAATTAGAAACCCCAAAGCATCTCATAACATAAATGCTGAAAAGGAGATTTTCAGATAGGACAATTCAGGGGTGACTGGGTGATTCAGTCAGTTGGGCCTCTGACTCTTGGTTTCAGCTTGGGTCATGATCTTGGGGTCATGGGATCAAGCCCCGTGTTGGACTCTGTGCTCATGGGGAGTCTGCTTGGGATTCTCTCCTTCTTCCTCTGCCCCACCTCTCTCCTGTCTTGCTCTTGTACTCTGTATTGCTTTAAAATGAATAAATAAATCTTTAAAAGGGGAAAAAAAAAGATGTAGAAAGGCCAACTCGGACTCAGATATGAATACAATTCACACAGTTCCTGGGTTTTCTGGGTGGCTCAGTTGGTTGGGCCCCATGGTGGGGTCCATGCTCAGCAGGGACAGGTTCTCCCTCTCCCTCTGCCCCTCTCCTCCCTGCTTGTGTTCTCTCTAATAAATAAATCAATCTTAAAAAAATTCACACAATTCCTTAATAAAGACCCCTTGCAGGGTGCCTGGGTGGCTCAGTGGGTTAAGCCCCTCCCTTTGGTTCAGGTCAGGGTCCTGGGATCAAACCCTACATTGGGTCTCTGCTCGGCAGGGCGCCTGCATACCCCCCCACCGCCCCACTGCCTGCCTCTCTGCCTACTTGTGATTTCTGTCAAATAAATAATAAAATCTTAAAAAAAAAAAGACTCCTTGCTGTGGAAGATGGTCATTTCATAGTGAAAAGGTATTAGAGAATTTCTTAAAATTTGTTTTTCTAGAGGGTTAGCCTAAATCTAACTAAGATTTTAAATTCATTAATGAAATGGAACTTTGGATTTTTGACTTTTCAGTACCCTTATTTGTTGTCTTAATTTAAGCTACAGGGAATTATTATTATTATTATTATTGAAAGATTTATTTATTTATTTTGAGAGAGTACAAGCATGGGGATGTGCAAGCGTGGAAAAGGGCAGAGGAAAAGACTCTCAAGCAGACTATCCAATGAACAGGGAGCCTAGTGCAGGGCTTGATCTCAGGACCTTGAGACAGTGATCTGAGTCAAAATCGAGAGTCAGATGCTCAAATGACTGAGCCATCTAGGCATCCTGGGAATTATTTTTTAAAAATTTCGTTCCTTTCAAAATATCACAATATCCTGCCATCCTGCAGATTAACGTTGCTAGATTTGGCAGCTAGTCCATTTGTGATTACAGTTAGGAAAAATGCCAGGTGGAAAAACTTAAAATATATTCTGCAAATAAATTTAAAACTTCTTTTTGCAAATAAAATATCTAAATATTATGGTAATGAAATGAAACAATACTCACCTTACTTTCAAAAAGATGGTTGTAGGCTGTAACCAAATGGTCCTTGTTAGCTGTCTTGGCCACATTTTTAATGTTTCCTAATAACTTATGTTCTGCAAGAAACTATAAAGAAAAAAAGCTGGTTAGTCAAAATAATCTCCCTCATGTAATAAGGGTCTAAAATTCAGAAAAATGACCTTTTATGTTAGTAATTATATCTTCAATAAAACTACTTATGATGGAAAAAATGAAATAAATATATTTTATACCCTAACAAAAAAGATTTAAGGAAGATTAAAAAATACAGTGTATTAATAAAAATTATTGACAAGACTGTAACTGTAATACTATGTAGTGGTCACACTGTTGCATACTAACGCTTTTCTCATTATAAAACTTGCAGAACATTTACACAGCAAACACATTTTGGTAACTGGATGATGCTGCTACTGGCAGGATGTTACTTGGCTATGGTCCTAGGAATCTCCAACCATCTTGGGCATACCTATCTTGACAAAGCTGTAACTCATTCTTGACTGGGAAGCACTGTTACACAATGCTGGATATATGGTGGTTAAGTGTGTAGGCTGAGGAGTCAGACCACCTGTATTAAAATCCTAGCTATCTGATCTTAAGACAAAGGACTAAGCTTTCCTAAAGACTCCGTTTCGGTATCATAATGGAAGATTAATAACAACATCTATGTCAGAGGGTTGTTCTAAGGATAAATGCAGTAGTCCATTTAATACATTTAAACATACAGTTTGTTGCCTGGTGAGAACTCAAAAAATATTAGCTATCAGGACTAATAACAATGTACTTAATAAACCAAAGTAACAGAATTCCACTTCTCTAAAGTTGGCAAACTTAAACTACGTTGATAAATGGACATGAAAATACTAACTTCATCTCAAAATCAAGCAATGTGAGGATTTTAATAATGTCTTTGTTTTCCTTATTTTATTCCGCTTCCTTTTCTGCCTTTTGGTCCTTGATTCCTCATTTTTGTTATTTTCTCAACGTTGTCCTCTGGCATATTCTGTCCTTTGATAAAAAGAACTTTTCTAACACTATCAGTGCTGTATTCTTTTCTCCTCTGCTTTTCCTCTCCCCCAATTAGAGAAATATTCTAAATGATAAAGACTGATGGGGAAAGGTTATTTTGATTAAATGGAAGTATCAGTTGCTTTTAGCACTCAAGTCATTTCTTTTGCAAGATCCCAAAAATATCCAAAATGCAAACATCTCCTTAATATCTTATGATCAATAAGATAGTGACTGTCAAATACAGGCTTAAGTATGTGAATGAATACTGGAGAATATGCACTTAAGATATGCACTTAATCTATCAAAAAATATTTTGATAACTCAAGTCTCTTGAAATTGTCCCGATAGGCCTGTCTTACATTTGATTGTACAGTGTTCTCTAAGAATCTGATGACTATAGGACTGAGGCATTAAATGTTAACAAATGATAATGCCTAGTTTATTCTATTGTTCCCGTTGAAAATATGAATTGACTTAAGAGAAAATAACTCCATTAAAATGGTATAAAATGGAATACCTGAGGCATGGTCTTTCTTTTACCCTGTATCACCAAACACTGAGCATAGCTCTTGCTATAGATGTTAAGTATTTGCTGATGTCAGGATACTTATTCTAGATGTATGGAACTGGTTGCTAGATAATAACTTTATTTCCTTTTCAAGACACCTCAAAATCGGTGACCTTGGTTAAGGGACTGCCTTCAGCTGGGGTCATGATCCCAGGATCCTAGGATGAGAGCCCCACATCCCACTCCCTGCTCTGCAGGGGAGCCTCCTTCTCCCTCTCCGTTTGCTGCTTACTCTGCTTGTGCTCTCTCTCAAATAAACACAATCTTAAAAAAAAAAAAAAACCCTCAAAATTAAAATAAACATCATTACAGAAGAACCCAGAAAGAAATTTTCTAATGCAAGTTTAGAACTTAAATGAAAAGCTGTAGAGAAACCATACAGACTGCTGTTTCTGTTTCCCATAAACGGGGAATGCAGAGTGCACGAACTGTGCAGTGGTTCGGCAATTTAAGAGAGGTATGAATGATCTTAATTTCCGAAGGGAAAAAAGTCTGACCAAAAAAACCCAAAAACCACCAAACCAAAGAAACCCCCCGAAACACTTGTGACCAGAGTTGGGTGGTTAAGATGGAGACTAGACTGAAAAATGTAGGGCGTACAAGGATAAAGAATGCCAAATACATCTTAGTTTCTAACAATGGGAGATACTGCACACTAAATGCGCATCTAACTACCCTCAGTATAAAGGTGAAAAGGTCATGTAAAGAGTCGATATTTTAAAAAAGTTAAACCGCAATCTAAGGATTTTTTAAAAATTACACGCAGTAGTGTTCAGTATTTAGTAACTGATGAGAAAAACCAAAACGCACATACCGTTCTCAAAAGTCTTCACAATCCTTACCATTTCTCTAATGGCCTACTCTCCACCGCAGGGGTCTCACCCAGGTCCCTAGAGCTCGGGCACCCGTCCCCACCCCCAGTATCTCCTGAGCTCTTCTTCATGGCTTCCACCCTCACTCAAGGACCCCAATGAGGTTTTAATTATGCGATTTCTTCCTGCCTGCCCCAAGAAATAAAACCGATATCCCCTCCCAAATGGGGCAGCCCGGAAGGGCGGGAGCTTGGCCACCCCGCGCACGCGAGGCCTCTCCGGCCTTCCAGGCCACCGGCCGCGGGAGGACGAGGGCGGGGGCACGGAGGAATACGGAATGTACGGGCATCTCCGGGGGGGTGAGGCGTCCCTCAGCCGCACCAGCCCGGCCGCCCCGCCGCCTCTGGTACCGAATCTGAACCGTGGTCCTGTAGAAACTTGATAATGTCCTTCTTCGGTAGCTGCTCGCTGCGCAGCTGCTCCACGGTCCAGGCCCGCTGTGGCACGGCCGCCGCCATCTTCCCCCGCTGCCTCTGCTTTACTGAGCCAGCCCGCCTAGGTTCGGCATCGCCCCGCCCCCGGGGCGTGGCGTGACCCTCGCGTGGAGCTCGAGGAGGCGGGGTCAGGGTGCGACGTGGCGGGATTGGTGCGCGTCCTTGAGTGACGTCAAGGCTGTCTATAGAAGGCCTCGGTTGAGTCCGGGTGTGATCCAGGTGATGCGGTCGTTGCGACGGACTGTGCGGGTTACCTGAAGCTGTCGTCTGCCCTTAATTGGAACCCCGTCGAGCAACGTGTGTTGGTAGTGGTATTTACCAGCCATTACCTACACTTGTGTACCCGACGGGCTGCTCTACCTTTAAGAGCCTGTATATAACCTGCTTAAGAAAACATTCAGACTTCTAATCACGTTTTATCTAGTTCTAGCCTAAAATTTCACACCTGAATAGGTTCAGTCCTTGCCCGTCAGAACGACCCATACCCCACATCTCCCTTTTGAAACTCACCCAAGTGAAACTAAAATACAATTGTTCCCTATCCCGCCGAAGTAATAAAAACACACGAGAAAGTTTTTTTCAAAGCAAGTTCAAGACACTTGACCAAATAAAGCGACGTGAGGAAGCTCCTCGCAGGATGCCGCTTGCGGGTGACGACCGTGATATTACTAATGCTCAAAACAACCTGACGGTCCGTGGACTTCGTATGTCCACGAGGAAGCAAATGTACAGAGGCTATTCCTCAAGCTGCCAAGGTGTAGGGTGGAGAAGTCGGCAATTGTATCCAAGCCTGAGGTAGAAAGCTTTCGCTAGACTAGACGAATACCACCCCGACGCGTACTGCTCTCTCTGTATCATTTATGAAGATGTAACGGTGGAGCCGGGAAACCCTTCCTTTTTTTTTTTGCTTTCGAATTTCCCCACGAATGCGGGACCAAACCATTCACTTCCCTCTTAACAATAAAAATAGTAAACTAACGGGCTGCCTTTGTGAAAAAGAGACCGTGCATTTTTGTTTTTTCGGCTTGGAAAAAGAAATAAGATATTTAATTCAACCTAACCCTTTTGCTTTTCACATCTTTAAAAATACAGCCAATTGGGCGCCTGGGTGGCTCAGTGGGTTAAGCCGCTGCCTTCGGCTCGGGTCATGATCTCAGGGTCCTGGGATCGAGTCCCGCATCGGGCTCTCTGCTCAGCGGGGAGCCGGCTTCCCTCTCTCTCTCTGCCTGCCTCTCTGCCTACTTGTGATCTCTGTCGAATAAATAAATAAAATCTTTAAAAAAAAATACAGCCAACAAGGAATAAGAAATACTCGCTCGATAACATTAAATTCACACAAAAAAAATGGGTATCCGTTGTCCCTAGGATCTCAAAGTCTTTTTTGTTTTGTTTTGTTTTGTTTTATAATTTTAAGCAATATCACTTTAGCAATGAGGCCGGGACACAGTCGTTGGGAACGGAACTTATATTTAGAGTCTGTGAAGAGACTGAACCGCGGACCAAATTCAGACTAACGCCGGAACCGTGCGCATCCGTCTCCGGGAGGCCGCGAGGTTTTCCGGGAAGCTAGCCAATCAGATTTCCGACGCAAACTCAGTGGCGGCATTTTCAACTACATGAACAGGCTGCAGTCCCGCCCTCACGTTCCTCTGTTTTGTGCGAAGGTAACCGATGGGGATCCGAAGGGTGGCGGTTGAGCTGTTGGAACTGCTAGCGTCTGAGCGAAGCCTTGGGTGGTCGTCATCCCAATGAGCGGACGGCAAAGAACACTTTTTCAGACGTGGGGCTCAAGCATTTCTCGGCCCGCCGGAGCTCCGGGTTGCAGCTCTGGACCTGAGCGGCCTCAGAGCCCTGGCATCTCTAGGGCACGTTTTCCTCCCGCTGCAGAGGCTACCGAGGCTCAGCGGGAGTCAGACGATGATGTATTGCTGGTTGCAGTGTATGAGGCGGAGCGGCAGCTGAGTTTAGAGAATGGCGGTTTCTGCACCTCAGCGGGCTCCCTGTGGATTTACCCTACTAATTGCCCAGTGCGGGACTACCAGCTGCACATTGCTCGGACCTCTCTGTTCTGCAACACGCTGGTGTGTCTGCCTACCGGCTTGGGAAAGACCTTTATTGCCGCCGTGGTCATGTACAATTTCTACCGGTGGTTCCCTTCCGGCAAGGTGGTCTTCATGGCCCCCACGAAACCCTTGGTCACACAGCAGATCGAGGCTTGCTACCGAGTGATGGGTATTCCGCAGTCCCACATGGCCGAAATGACAGGTATGTTAGAAAATGGGTTAATTTGAAACTGGGGGGGGGGGGGGGTAACTCGGGAAAGCACGCAGTCTGGTGGAAGTTGAGCTAAAGGAATTCCTAACCCAGGAGGAATAGTCCCCAGATCACAGTATCCGTATTTTCCATTCATTCTCTCTCTCTCTTCTTTTTTAAGCTTTTAGTTATTTATTTGACACAGAGAGATCACAAGTAGGCAGAGAGGCAGGCGCGGGGGGGCGGGTGGTGGAGGAAGCAGGCTCTCCGCTGAGCAGAGAGCCCGATGTGGGACTCGATCCCAGGACCCCGAGATCATGACCTGAACCGAAGGCAGCGGCTTAACCCACTGAGCCACCCACGTGCCCCTCCATTCTCTCTCTTAAAGCATTATCTATTTGTAACAAGTTTGGCCCTCACCAAAAGGGTTGCTCTCCTCAATTTTCAGAGACTCTCCGTAATTTGTCAGAGTACTTTGAAGCGATTTGTATGTACACCCCATCAGAAGTGAACAGGAGGTTTTCTGGCTTTCTTCCCCAAAAAGATTTCCCAGTTGAAGAACTTGCTTTTCTTCAATTATTATGCCATGTTGTAGGAATTCTCTAAAGACAGTCTAGTTGTGTCTCAGCATTAACACTGGGATCACAACAGAGCTTTAAAATTTAACATTTCAGTGATTTGTTAAAGTGTTCTTGTCTGAAGGCAGATTACCAAAACAGGACTGCATTCTGAAATTAGGTTAGATTATAGATATTTTAAAGGTAACAGTCCTGGTATTTAGAATGTAGGATGTCACTTTTGTTTACAGGATCTACTCAGGCTTTCACCAGGAAGGAAATATGGCACAGTAAGAGAGTCCTTTTTCTTACACCTCAAGTCATGGTAAATGATCTTTCTAGAGGAGCTTGTCCTGCTGCTGAAATAAAGTGTCTAGTTATCGATGAAGCTCATAAAGCTCTTGGAAACTATGCATATTGCCAGGTAATATTTCGTTTAAAAGTATTTTGTACTGTGAACATACTGTTAAAGAGTATTTTGGTGAATACTTATTAATGATGGTAGTTATTGATTGTGTTATCATTATGAAAAAAACCTCACCTTATTTCAGTGAAGAAAATACTTCTGTCATTCAAACCAGTGTCTCTGCTGCCTGGGTTGTTTTTTTTTTGTTGTTGTTGTTGTTGTTTTTTAATCCCTAGCAAGTGTCAGGTGTAGATGATGATGGTTGAGGCAGTAATCTAAAATAGGGTGTGGGTGGAGTTTTGGAACAAAGTTAATTATTCAAAAATTGGTAGTAGATATGCAGTGTCATTCTCTGGCAGCTAGGTAAAATCATACTTAACTGTCAAGAGTTGTTACCAAGATTGGATGAAATAATGTGTGCAATCTACTTAACAGTGCCTTCTAGTTATGTACTACATAAATATGAATTATAAAGGTGAAGAGGTGAGATTGGCTGGAGAACTTAAGGTCTAGGTCATGAAGGCATTTGCCTATTATGGCTAGCAGTTTGAATGCTCTTTGTAGGACATAGGGGATATGGGTGGTGGAGACTCATTTAAAAATGTTTACCTGGGATGATACTTAAGATTTAAAAGAGATTAGAAGAGAGGGCTAAAAGCAGGGTGTACAGTGTGGGAGAGGAGAAATTTAGGAGGACTCCTTCACAGGTTTCTGACTTGGAAGACTGTGAGGATGTTGGTGTAATGAGGAGCACCAACGGAGCCTTATGGATGCACAGAAGATTTGGGGTATTGTGGAAAGATAATGAAGGTAGCTTTAGATTGCTGAGTTTGAACTGTCTTTGAGGCATCTAGCTATAGATTCCTAGTGGGCAGTGCATCTCAGTGGAGAGTTCTGAGCTAGAGATACAGATGTGAAAATCATCAACATAAAGATGGTAGGTAGGTAAAACTATGAGCTGGTGATAAGAGGGAAAGAGTAAGAATAGAAGGGAAAGTTGATTTTATTTAGTGCCAGAGAGGTGAATTTTACTGCCAGTTTGTGAATCTGCAGTTTCCCTGATTAAGGAACTTAAGTTTAAGTTAAGTTTATTGTATTATATCTCTGTGTTATCTTGTGGAGAATTGTTATCTTTCTTAGAATTGATTTTTTTTTTTCGTTGTTAGTTTACAGCCTTTTTTTTTTTTTTTTAAAGATTTTATTTATTTATTTGACAGAGAGAAATCACAAGTAGACTGAGAGGCAGGCAGAGAGAGAGAGAGGGAAGCAGGCTCCCTGCTGAGCAGAGAGCCTGATGTGGGACTCGATCCCAGGACCCTGAGATCATGACCTGAGCCGAAGGCAGTGGCTTAACCCACTGAGCCACCCAGGCGCCCTACAGCCTTTTTTTTTTTTAAATTTAACTTATAATGTATTATTTGCCTCAATGGTACAGGTCTGTGAATCATTAGGCTTACACATTTCACAGCACTCAACATAGCACATACCCTCCCCAATGTCCATAACCCAGCCAGCCACGCTATCCCTCCCCCTCTCCCCCCAGCAATCTTCAGTTTGTTTCCTGAGATTAAGAGTCTCTTGATTTTAGGCAGGAAATGGATGTATATACTTTTTCATATCTTTCCAAGTTAAATTAATACCCAGTATGTTAAGGTTTCTGCTTGAGTGTGGCATTTAAAAATTTTTATTTTAACTCTGTGAATTTATTTTGTAGATTTAGCTTATATGTAGCAACTTTAACTCATTTATTTTATTTTCAAAACATTTTTTGCATTGAGTTTTTTTTTTGTTTATTTGTTTTTTAAGCAGGCTCCACATTGGTTGTGGAGTCCAGTGTGGGCCTTGAACTCACCACCTTGAGATCAAGACCTGAGCTGAATTCAAGAGTCAGACACTCAACTGACTGAGCCACTGAGGCAGCTTACTTTTTTTTTTTTTAATTATAAGACTTATGCTTTTATGAAGTACAGTAGAGGCATGCATTGATTTCACTAATTTTCCAGGCAGCCTTGAGGGTTTATGGTACCTTGAATATTATAGATGTAGATTCCAATAGGCACAACAATCCCATGAAGAATGTAGCTTCCTGGGTTACAAACACAGCACCATTTCCTCTTCTACAAAATGCACGAGAATCCCACTTGGATAAAAGTAACGTATTATTAGGGTTTGTCTTGCATCAGTTTTTACTTAGAACAATTAGACTGTAAGTAAAATGTTCTATCTTAATATGTGTTCTATATCATTTTAAAAAGAAAAGAAAGTCCATAAATAATATTTTCTGAGATTGGTCAAGATTCAGTGTGAGTCTCGCTGAATTCATCCTTTACATGGGTTTAAATAAGAGCGGTTTTTAGGTAATCTGTTTTTACTATTTCCTATATTTAATGCAGAACTATAGGATTTTGAGAGCTATTACTGTAATTCAGTTTACTTAAGGGTCCTTTTCCCTTGTATTGGGGCCTCGTGAAGATCATATAGGAATTTGGTGGAATATCTGATATTAATCATACAGATGTGGGTGTTGAATTCATATTGCAACATCTAGAATGATGCTTTTGTGCCACTGAGAAAATGTGTTAGAATTTAAAAGGAAAGTTGGACTTTTAAAGTCTTTCCTTAAACAATTTTTTTTCCATTTTAGATCTAATTTCATACTGGTATTTTTTCCTATTTTTATGTTTTATTATATTATACTTGATTATGTATTATATTTATATATGTAAAATATATATTATAGTTCCATCCCTTAGACCATCATACTCTGAATAAGAAATAATGATAATGGAATATATATAATAGCTTGTTTAACAGAAACACTGTTACTTTGTATTGGATAGATAAAATTAAATAACTTTTTCTCTTTTTTTAAGGTTGTAAGAGAACTAGTCAAATATACAAATCACTTTAGAATCTTGGCTCTTAGTGCCACACCAGGTAGTGATATAAAGGTAAGTAAAATGTCTTTCTATTTCTTAACATTTAAGAAAAATAATAACTTTTGTACAGGCCCAGATCAGTTTGTCATTCTAATATTTAGTTTGACATCAAGATATAACATTTCTTACACATGTCTCTGTTTTCTTTGGTTGGAGAAGATTTTCTACATTAATAATTTTTATTTTTTTAATTAAGAAAAAAATTTTCACTAGTAGTTTTTAGATGTCAGTATGCATAAGTAGTTTGTTAAAAGTACTAACTTTTGAAATAGCGTGTTTTTTATTTTATTCATTAATTTTTAAAGATTTTATTTATTAGAAAGTGTGAGAGCACAAAGCGCGGGAGGGGCAGAGGGAGGAGAAGCAGGCTTCCTGTTGAGCAAGGAGTCCAATATAGGGCTAGATTCCAGAACCCTGAGATCATGACCTGAACTGAAAGCACACGCTTAACCAACTGAGACACCTAGGTGCCCCAATATGTGTTTTATAAATTAAGTTTTCAGTTTTTTGGTTTTTTTTTTTTGAAAAAAAGTTTTATTTTGAACTAAGACTTCCAGAAAATTTGCAAAAATTCCAGTCTCTTATCTCTCCTTTGCTCATCTTCCTCTAGTGTTAACATATAATCATAATCAAAACTGGGAAGTTAACATTGGCACAGTACTATTAATTACTCTGTAGACCTGAGTTGAATTTTGTCAGTTTTCCGACCACTGTCCATTTCAGTTCTGAGGTCTGGTCCAGAATCTCACTTGCATTTAGTTGTCATGTTTCAGTCCTTCGTATCTGTAATAGTTTCTCAGCCTTCGTTTCCCATGACATTGACGCTTTTAAGAGCAAATGCCAGTTGTTTGTAGAATATTCCTCAGTTTGGGTTTGTCTGATGTTTTCTTATGATTGGAGTGAGGTTATGCATTTTTGGCAAGAATATTCCAGAAGTGATGCTGTAGCTTTCTTGGTGCATGGTTCAGAGACTACATGATGTTGATTTGTTTTACCACTGTTGCTGTTAATCTCAACTTGGTTAAGGTAATGTTTTCCCAGTTTCCACATTTTATTTATTTATTTTTAAAAGATTTTATTTATTTATTTGACAGAGAGAGATCACAAGTAGGCATAGAGGCAGGCAGAGAGAGAGAGAGAGAGAGAGGAGGAAGTAGGCTCCCCGCCGAGCAGAGAGCCTGATGCAGGACTCAATCCCAGGACCCTGAGATCATGACCCGAGCCGAAGGCAGCGGCTTAACCCACTGAGCCACCCAGGCGCCCCAGTTTCCACATTTTAAAAGGTTTCTCTGTTCTTCCCACAAAGGAAAAAAAAAAAACAAACATAAAACACTGGAAAAAAGTGTTTGCCAGGGAACCAGGAAATTTGGGTTGTGATTTTAGTTTGCTACCCCAAAACTTCTGTTTTGTCTGAATCTTCATTAAATGTTGGTGGAAGGAGTATATCACTGCCATTGAGAAGTCCAAAATATGTTTGAAGAACTTGTTGGATGTTTACCAATATTCTTATTTCTTGGATTCTTGGCTGGAAGGGCTGCATGAAAGAAAGATGTTTTAAAGCCTTATCTTCCTCTTGTACTACTTCTAATGTAACTTATAGTTAAAAACAAAAAGAAGTTTAATGATATGAATTTCAAATTTTACCACTATTTTATTTTTGTTGGTAACCTAAGCTAAAAAATTTAACGTGCAATGTTATAAACATACTTGATTTTGTGTAGGCTGTTCAACAGGTTATTACTAACCTACGAATTGGGCAGATAGAACTTCGTTCTGAGGATTCTCCAGATATTTTGCCATATTCTCATGAAAGGCGAGTTGAAAAGCTAGTTGTTCCCCTTGGTGAAGAACTTGCAGCTGTCCAAAAGGCATATATCCAGGTAAGCCATTTTTATTACTATTCAGGGTTTTCACAAATAATGTCAAAATACAAAATAAAGATTTTATTTTGTAGAACTTGGCTGTGAGAATCTATAGTTCTATCATTTTATATAATTAGCATGTTGAAAAATTACTTGAAATTAAAATTTTTGGAGTTAGTACCATGTTTTAAGAGGAAATACAAAATGATGGACCATTTCTAAAGCCAATTATAGCCTTTTTTAAAAAAGTACACCTATTAATTGCAGTATAAAACACCATATAAATTGAGGAGCATACAAAACCTAAGTGTGAATAGCTCAGTGAATTTTCATATAGAGAACACACTTATAAAACAAGTCCAGATTTAACCAGAAGTTTCTTTGTAAGAAAACATATTTTCATTATTTTTCCTCCTGTATCTTATACAGCATTGATTCTCAACTGAGGGCAGTTTTTGTCCACCTGGTGACATTTGGCAATGTCTTTTTTTGGGGGGGGGGGCAATGTCTTGACATATTTTTGGGTATCATAACTGGAGGGGGTAGAGAGTAGAGTTGCTACTAAAATCTAATGTGTAGAGGCTAAGAATGCTGGTTAACATTCTGTAATGAACAAGAGTAGTCCTCCAACAACAAAGGATTATCTGGGCCAAATGTCAATATTGTAGTTTTTGAGAAATTACTTGGCCAGTTATCAATTTCAATGGGAAAATTTTGAGGTAACACACTATTTTTCTATAGTTCATAATTAGTGTCATGCTGGGAGAACATCTTGTTCTCATATCTTCATTGTTGCAGATTAAAGATGCCTGGAAATTCTTTGACACTCCTCCCATTTCCTTTTCCTTCTAATCTACACTGGCTCTGTGACTGATTTTGACCACAGAATGTGATAAACGTCAAGTAAGCCATGATGAAGCTCAGCTAAGCTGTGTTTAGGAGAAAGGAGGAAACGGTTGATAGCTAGAATCGAGGGTGTAAACATATGGCTATAGTTGAGGTATTACACTTAACATTCAGCCATTCAGGGCTCCAAATATCAAAGAACAGAGTTCAGCTGTCCCTGCAGTGCCCTGACAATCCTTTTTTTTTCCCTTATTATTTTTTTAACAAAGATTATTTATTTATTTGACAAACAGAGATCACAAGCAGGCAGAGGGGCAGGCAGAGAGAGAGGGATAAGCAGGCTCCCCGCTGAGCATAGAGCCCAATATGGGGCTTGATCCCAGGACCATGAAATCATGACCTGAGCCAAAGGCAGAAGCTTAACTGCCACTGAGCCACGCAGGTGCCCCTCTTTTTTATTTTTAACACTTTATTTTTAACATTTTACTTTGCAGTGGTTTTAGACTTTCAGGAAATATGCCCAAATAATATAGAGAATTCCAATGGGGAGTTAGTTTAAGATTACTCAAATGTCCTGTTTCTCAGTATAATTTGCTCTCTAATTTTAGCATGCAATGATGGTTATTGCTTGCTACAGTTAATTGTTATGTTTGCTTAATCACGGTTTCTCCTTTCTCTCAATTTTTTATGTTTGTCAATTAGAATTCATTTATTAATTCTTTTATAAGTATAGACTAATAGATTTTTTTTTTCCTATCCGCTATAATCTAATACTGATATCAGTATGAGTTTTGTTGCTCAGATTGCTCCAACTTTGGCCGTTTAGAGTTTCTTGTGTCCTTTAGACATGCATTTTTTTTTTTTTAAAGATTTATTTATTTATTTATTTGACAGAGATCACAAGTAGGCAGAGAGGCTGACAGAGAAGGAGGGAGAAGCAGGCTCCCGAGAGAGCCCACATGCGGGGCTTGATCCCAGGACTCTGGGATCTTGACCTGAGCCAAAGGCAGAGGCTTAACCCACTGAACCACCCAGGCGCCCCGCATTTTTTTTTTTTAACACTTCTTAACTTTCTGTCCTCACAAGATATTTTGTGCTCATTTGGTATTTCTCGTGTTCCAGCCATGGAATCAACCATTTCTCCAAGGAATCCTTGTAACTTTTATGGAAGAATTAGAATCATGAGCAAATAAAATGGTTGTTATTTTAATTTATGCTGTTTTCAAGTACTTTGTATATAGGAATAGATAGCCAAAATATTCATCTATCGTTTAACCTTTAATAAGTCTTTCTTAAAGAAAAGTTCTATAGGAATATGCTTTATTTTTGTTTTCAAATTATTTGTGACAAAATTTTAAGTATTATTAAGATATGGCAAAGTATTTCTCGTGATCATTTCCTTTTTGATTAAAAATTTTTTCTATCTGGGGTGCCTGGGTGGCTCAGTTGTTAAGTGTCTGCCTTTGGCTCAGGTCACAATCCCAGCATCCTGGGATCGAGTCCCGCATTGGGCTCCCTGCTTTGCAGGAAGCCTGCTTCTCCCTCTCCAACTTCCCAAACTGCTTGTGTCTCTATTTCTGTCAAATAAATAAATATTGGGCGCCTGGGTGGCTCAGTGGGTTAAGCCGCTGCCTTCGGCTCAGGTCATGATCTCAGGGTCCTGGGATCGAGTCCCGCATCGGGCTCTCTGCTCAGCAGGGAGCCTGCTTCCTTCTCTCTCTCTCTCTGCCTGCCTCTCAGTGTACTTGTAATTTCTCTCTGTCAAATAAATAAATAAATAAAATCTTTAAAAAAAAAAATAAAAAATAAAAATAAATAAATAAATATTAAAAACAATTTTTTTAATTTAAATATAGTTGGCACACAATGTTAAAATAGTTTCAGGTGTACAGTATAGTGATATAACAAGTTATATATTATGCTATGCTCACCACAGTGTAGCTACCATACAACATTACTATATCATTGAATGTATTCCCTATGCTGTACCTTTTATTCCTGGGATTTACTCATTCCATAACCGGAAGCCTGTATTTCCCACTTCCCTTCACCTATTTTCTCAATCTCCTTCCCTCTGGCAACCATTATTCTGTCTCTGTATTTATAGGTCTGATTCTGCTTTTTGTTTTCTTGCTTATTCAGTGGGCTTTTTTTTTTTTTAGATTTCACATATGAGTAAAATCCTATGGTATTTGTCTTTCTCTGTCTCACTAATTTCACTTATAATAACCTTTAGGTCTAACCATGTTGTCACAAATGGCATGATTTTGTCCCTTTTTTTGACTGTAATTTTCCATTGTGTATATCTAACTATATATACACACCATGTTTTCCTTATCAATTTGTCTACTGATGGACACTTGGGTTGCTTCCACATCTTGGCTCTTGTAAATAATGCAATAAACATAAGGGTGCATGTATCTTTTAAAGCTAGTGTTTTCATTTTCTTTGGGTAAATACATAGTAGTGAAATTATTGGGTCATGTAGTAGTAGTTCTGCTTTAATTTTTTGAGGAAACTCCATGCTGTTTTCCACAGTTGCTTTACCAATTTACATTCCCAGCAATACCGTATAAGAGTTCTTTTTCTCCACATTCTCACCAACACTTGTTATTTCTCATCTTTTTGATTTTAGCCATTCTGACAGGTGTGAGGTGATATCTCATTGTGGTTTTGATTTGCATTTCCCTGATGCTGGTGATGAGTGGTATTGAGCATCTTTTCTTCTCTGTTGGCCATCTGAATATCATCTTTGGAAAAATGTCTCTTCAAGTCCTCTGCTCGTTTTTTATTTATTTATTTTTTAAAGATTTTATTTATTTATTAGAGAGAGAGAGATCATGTGCACAAGTTAGAGGAGGGACAGATGGAGAGGGAAAAGCTGATTCCCTGCTGAGCAGGGAACCCAACATGAGGCTCTATTCCAGGATCCTGGGATTATGACCTGAGCCGAAGGCAGCTGCTTAACTTACGGAGCCACCCAGGCACCCCTCTGCTTATTTTTTAAATCAGATCTCTTTTTGGTGTTGAATTTTATAAGCTCTTAAATATTTTGGATATTAACCCCTTATCAGATATGTTGTTTGCAGATATCTATCTTCTCTAATTCAGTAGGTTGGCTTTTCATTTCATTGATGGTTTTCATTGTAATGCAGAGCTTTCGTTTAAAATTTATTTTATTGGGGTGCCTAGGTGGCTCAGTGGGTTAAAGCCTCTGCCTTCGGCTCAGGTCATGATCCCAGGGTCATGATCCCAGGGTCCTAGGATCGATCCCTGCATCAGGCTCTATGCTCAGCAGGAAGCCTGCTTCTCTCTCTCTCTCTCTGCCTGCCTCTCTGCCTATTTGTGATCTCTGCCTGCCAAATAAATAAAATCATTTTTTTAAAAAAGTTATTTTATTTATTTAATTAATTATTTTAAGTAAACTCTGCCCAACTTGAAGCTTGAACTCATGACCCCAAGATCAGGAACCACAAGCTCTTCTGGGGCACCTGGGTGATATAAGTGTCTGCCTTCGGTTGTTAAGTGTCTGCCTTCGGTTCAGGTCATACTCCCAGTGCCCTGGGATTAAGCCCCGAGTTGGGCTCCCTGCTCAGTGGGAAGCCTGCTTCTCCATTTTCCATTCCCCCTGCTTGTGTTCCCTCTCTTGCTGTCTCTCCCTGTCAAATAAATAAAATACTAAAAAAAAGGTGACATGCTCTTCTGAGGACCGAGCCAATCAGGCATCTCCAGAAGCTTTTTATTTTGATATAAAAATCATCTCCTTTATACTAGTACATTTTGTCATGATTAAAATCATTCCATTTATAAGGTTATAAAAATTATAATTTGTATAAACAAATATAGGCATTTCATTTTATTGATGCTTTTGTTTTTTTTTTGTTGTTGTTGTTGTTTTTTAAAGATTATTTATTTATTTATTTATTTGGCAGAGATCACAAGTAGGCAGAGAGGCAGGCAGAGAGAGAGAGAGAGAGAGAAGAGGAAGCAGGCCTCCTGTTGAGCAGAGAGCCTGAGGCGAGGCTCGATCCCAGGACCCTGGGATCATGACCTGAGCTGAAGGCAGAGGCTTTAACCCACTGAGCCACCCAGGTGCCCCTTATTGATGCTTTTGGACGGTTCTGTAGGTGATAAGATCAGCAAAACTGGAAGGGATGAAAAATAAAACTACTAAAAAGCCCTATTTTAGGAAATATAATTAGGCAAAAATTTAAACTGTTAATTACACATTGCTGTACTAGGAGTTCATCCCTAGGTCTCTATTTTCATTCACTGTGCCATCAAGCTCATCCTGCATTAGGCATTTCCACATTTCCAATGCCTGATATGCTCTGTCCTCAGAACTTGTCATCATTCAGACGTCAACTCAAATATTACCTCTCTAGAGAAACCATCTTTGTTTACCTTACTTAATAGTGACTCCATTTTCCTCCAGAACTCTATAGTATTACTGTGTTTTGGGTTCTTAAATGCATTTATTGTAACAGAAGCTCTCTTTATTCACTCATTATTCTTTGCTTCCCTTCATTGGATATAAACTTTATGAAAGTAGCAACTTCATTTGTCTCAGCTACAAATTTCTAGCCTTTGGAACAATGCTTGACATATACTAGATGCTTATTATTTCTTGAAAGAATGAATCAACAAATCAAATTGAATGTACTCAAGACATTTTGATTTAATCAGCAAGACTACAAATATTTACCTATATGCTAGACTTTGTTCTTCATATTGAAGATGCAGCATTGAGAAATCAAAGGTCCTTTATTCATTGTGCTTAGATTACAGCATGTGTAGGTTAGGAAGGGAGGGGAATTAAGAAATACACAGATAAGCACATATGTTCTTGAATTATATTTGGAGGCAATAGTTACTTGTGCTGACTCTTCATATAGATATAATCTGGGGATAAATGTTAAGTACTCTTACGTTTTGTTGTTATTTTGTGTGTTTACTTGAAAATTTATTTTAAGTGGCACCTGGGTGGCTCAGTTGTTAGGCGTCTGCCTTTGTCTTGGGTCATAATCCCAGGGTCCTGGGATCAAGCCCTGCATCAGGCTCTCTGCTCAGTGGAACGCCTGCTTCTCCCTCTCTCACCCCCCCTGCTTGTGTTCCCTCTCTCTTGCGGTCTCTCTCTGTCAAATAAAATCTTTAAAAAAAATTATTTTAAGACAAACTTTACTCAATATGTAACTTCCATTTTAATATGTGAGAAAATGTATTTGAAAAAGGACTTTGACCTTAAACTAAATTTCACTGAAATTTGCAGGTTTTGGAGGCATTTGCCGGTTCTTTGATTCAGAAGAATGTTTTGATGAGAAGGGATATCCCCAATCTAACAAAATACCAGATAATTTTGGCAAGAGATCAATTTAGGAAAAACCCATCTCCAAATATTGTGGTAGGTATATTTTAATTTTGAAGAGAGGTTAAGTTTTTGTTTAGACCCAAGATAAAATGTAAATAATGATTTTTTGGATATATATTAGCTCATCAAGAATTCAGATATGATTTATATAGTTTATAAAAAGCATGAAAAAGTCTAGCAAAAATATGCTTTAATGCTTTGAATTAAGATAATTTTATCTTCTAACTTTTAATAAAGACTTGGTATTTTAGTTCATTTCTGTTAGTGCCATGAGGTGGGTAGAATATAACTTTTATAGGGGGGGTAGAATATAACTTTTATAACTAGTCTTAACTCTTGATAGTAGAGGCTGGAGGAACCATCATAGTAAGCTTCTTATTTCCAGTCTTCCTAGGAAAAAACAATAGACAGATAGGAACAAACCCATCAAGGTAGGTCCAAAGTCAGAAGAGATGCTCATAAGCAAAAAAGCACTGAGTCATTCTTTGAACTGAGAGATAATGCATCTGCAAAAGAACAGAGGCAGTTGAATGAAGGTATGAAGGAGTCAGTGAACAAACCAATGTAGCTGAGGTAAAAGATTAAGAAAGTCAGATATGATAGATAATCTAGGTTATAAGCCTAGATTTTACACCGAGAAATGTAGACTTTGTCTTGTAGTATCTAGGGAACCACTAAGGGAACATTTTCGTAAAATTAGAGTATATTATACTAAACTTTAATAAAGTGTTTTAATTTCTGCTAGTCATTAAATGTTCATTGAAATTTTAGATATTAAATCTAAACCTTCTGAACTTGATCTTACTGATGAGAGTTTGTATTTTGCAGAGAGGTGGTTTAGGTAATTGCGGTGCCATTTTAGGGCATTTATCACTACCCTGCAGACATTTAAAATGTCTATTACTGAAATTAAATGTTACTAAAGATGTAAGGTAGAGAATAATACAGTCTTTATCTTTAATAAAGGAAAATAATTAAAACTTATTCTCAGTGGTCTCTTAAAAATTATCCTATCATAGGGCGCCTGGGTGGCTCAGTGGGTTAAAGCCTCTACTTTTGGCTCAGGTCATGATCCTGGGGTCCTGGGATCTCTGCACAACAGAGAGGGGAGCCCACTTCCCCCTCTCTCTCTGCCTCTCTGCCTACTTGTGATCTCTGTCTGTCAAATAAATAAATAAAATATTAAAAAAATAAAAATAAAAATTATCCTATCATATAGTTATACTTGCTGTATGTTCTCATAAAAGGAATACATAGGGGGAGGTGGGAGGTTGGGGTACCAGGTGGTGGGTATTATAGAGGGCATGGATTGCATGGAGCACTGGGTGTGGTGAAAAAGTAATGAATACTGCTTTTCTGAAAATAAATAAATCAATTAAAAAAAAAAAAAAAGGAATACGTAGGGGCACCTGGATGGCTCAGTTGTTAAGTATCTACCTTCGACTCAGGTCATGATCACAGGGTCCTGAGATCCAGCCCTGCATCCAGCTCCCTGCTTAGCGGGAAACCTGCTTCTCCCTCTTCCTCTGCCCCTGCTTGTGTTCCCTCTCTCACTGTCTCTCTCTGTTCGATAAATAAATAAAATCTTAAAAAAAAAATACTGTATTTCGTTGAGAATAGTGGTTAAAAGCACAAGGACCCTGAGCCAGATTTCATGGGTTCAAATACTGGCTTTACAGCTTTCTCGGGTATAAAATGGGCAAAACCATAGAATCTACCTCCCAGGTATTAGGATTAAGTGAATTTGTGTAAGTAATGTGCTTAGAACAGTGTCTGGTCCTAGGACAGTGTCAAATGTTATTGATGTTAAATGTTAGTGTTAAACTGTCTAATTAAATTTTGTTCTGGTGCCAGTAACATTTATGAGCATAGGCCATTATGTGACTTATTTTCCATTGTATCCCAAATATCTATCTCTGTGCTTGATCTGTAGTAGGTACTTGTTAAATAGTTTTGAAAGAAAAAAGGAATCTATATATACTGCTAGTGGGACGCCTGGGTGGCTCAGTTGGTTAAGCAGCTGCCTTCGGCTCAGGTCATGATCCCAGCGTCCTGGGATCGAGTCCCATATCGGGCTCCTTGCTCCGCAGGGAGCCTGCTTCTCCATCTGACTCTGCCTTCCACTCTGTCTGCCTGTGCTCACTCTCGCTCGCTCTCTCTGACAAATAAATAAAAATCTAAACAAACAAACAAACAAACAAACAAACAAAATATATATACTGCTAGTAATATATGACAAGTATTTCTCTCCATCACTTATTCTCTTTAAAATGTAAATTTTGTATTGAATTAAAAAATAAAATTAAAGAGGGACAAATTATATATGGAAAATACACTGGCACTATGTCCTATGACATTCAGTAGGTGGACCTTCAATAGAGTGATAAGTTTCACACAGAACATGTATCTTTAGTTCTTCCTCTGGTTAAATTTGATATGTGCTTTTTTTTTTCTAGGGAATACAACAAGGCATAATTGAGGGAGAGTTTGCTATCTGTATTAGTTTATATCATGGTTATGAATTATTGCAGCAAATGGGAATGAGGTCATTATATTTCTTCCTTTGTGGAATTATGGATGGAACTAAAGGTAAATTATATGAAATTATTTAAAGGAGTAATGACATATTATTATTTTGGTTAAACATGTGTTAAACAGTTTGGGTTACGTAAAGATGCTTTATTTTAACAAGGAATAAAGTAAGGGTGCCTGGCTGAGTAGTGTGTAGCTCTTGATCTTGGGATCATGAATTTGAGCCCTCCTTTGGGCCTAGAGATTATTTAAAAAAACAAAAACAAACAGAACAATTTCAAAAACAACAAAAAGCTAATAAATAATTACGTAAAAAATGATTATGCCTTTTTGGCTTTGCTAAATTGGTGATAAAAAGCAAGTAATTCATGAATACAAATGTGAATGTGGAGCTGGAAATAGTTGATGGCTTTCATGTTTGAATTAGAAAAGTTTGTATTTATTGCTAAAGTGTAATTTCTTTTTAATAAATAATTTTGAATTAATTTTGCTATTATATTTATTAATTTGGAAAATCTTTTCCTAATTTCTAAAGGAATGACTCGGACAAAAAATGAACTTGGCCGAAATGAGGACTTCATGAAACTCTATAATCATCTAGAGTGCATGTTTGCACATACACGTGGTACTTCAGCAAATGGCTTTTCTACTATACAAAAAGGTGTGGTTTTTCTTTTAAAATTTTATATTATTTCTCTTTATCAGATTGATTTTGAAATTTTGCTCCATCGAGCCATGTATCTATCATTACTTCTTTCTATAGCAACAGGGCTGTTAAATGCTTAAAGATTTTATTCTTTAAGTTACGATAAATATATTTTCCAAATTTGTAAACTTTAAATATATACTAGATGTTAATAGTAGTTGGTACTATTTTTTTTTTTTAAAGATTATTTATTTATTTATTTGTCAGAGAGAGAGAGCGAGCACAGGCAGACAGAGTGGAAGGCAGAGTCAGAGGGAGAAGCAGGCTCCCTGCGGAGCAAGGAGCCCGATGTGGGACTTGATCCCAGGACGCTGGGATCATGACCTGAGCTGAAGGCAGCCGCTTAACCAACTGAGCCACCCAGGCGTCCCAGTAGTTGGTACTATTAATGAAAATTCTCAGAACTACCAAAAACTGATTTATAACTTAACTAAATACATACTTTTCCCTTCTACTTTGCTGCCCATTTCATTTGAATTCTCTTTCAGAATGAAATTACAGTAAAAATTCAGGGGTGCTTGGGTGGCTTAGTCAGTTGAGCATCTTATTATTGATTTCCGTTTAGGTCATGATCTCAGGATTGTAGGATTGAACCCCATGCTGGGCTTCATACTCAGTGGAGAATCTGCTGGAGATTCTCTCCCTTACTCTCTCTTTCTACCCCTAAAATAAGTAAATAGTTAAGTCTCTATAAAGAAAAATTCAAAGTTTATTTTATGGTAGGGCTTATGTGCTACACAGATGCTACTTACTTAAATGAATAGAAAAAATGTTAAATCTATTTTGAAGATTTTATTTATTTGAGAGAAAAAGAGCATGAGCATGATTTGGGGGAGAAGCAGACCCCCCACTGAGCAGAGAGCCAACCAGTCCTTGTTCCCAGGACCCTGAGATCATGATCTGAGCCAAAGGCAAATGCTTAACTGACTGAGCCACCCAGGCATCCCAACAAATCCATTTTTTTTTTTTTTTTTTAAGATTTTGTTTATTTATTTGACAGAGAGAGAGATCCCAAGTGGGCAGAGAGGCAGGCAGGGCTTCCTGCTAAGCAGAGAGCCCGATGCGGGGCTTGATCCCAGGACCCTGAGATCATGACCTTAGCAGAAGGCAGAGGCTTAACCCACTGAGCCACCCAGGTGCCCCCAACAAATCTATTTTGAAAAGGATAATTAAAATACATTAATGTAATTGAATGGGAAATATGTAACAATTTTTTGGTGTTTTTTTTTTGTTGTTGTTGTAGGAGATAAAGATAAAAAATTTTTTTATAGTCATCCAAAGTTAAAGAAATTAGAAGAAGTTGTAGTTGAACACTTCAAGTCATGGAATGGTAAGTCATGTTTGTAGCTTCAAGTCAAGACAAAGCTACTGAAAGAACTTTGTGGTTACACTTTATGGAGAAGATAGGCTTTTAATTACTCTGGATAATAAACCTAAAAAGGAAGCTTTAATAAATTTTGGGAGAGTGGGACAAGGGAAATGGTCAAAAAGCTAAGACTAAAGTAGTCCATGAAAAAGAAAATGAAGTCTGGGAAAATAGAAGGCAAGCAGACAGTTAAGCAATATATAATATAATGGTGGGGAAAAGTAAAATGGGTAAGGAGATACTCATGGAGGAGTGCTATTTTACATAGGGTATTAGGGAAAGCCTGTCTATAGGGTGATGTTTGAGCTGTTACTTGATGGAAGTGAGGGAGCAAGACTTGTGGATTTTTAGGGGTTGATCATACCAGGCAGAGAGAATAGAAGATTCAAAGTCCCTGAGGCAGTGGGGTGTTTGATATGATTAAGGATCAGTAAACAAACAATGCCACTGAAGTAGTATAATGAGGGTAAGATTGGTTTAGGCGAAGTTTGAAGAGGTAGCCAGGGACCAGATCATATATGGCTTATAGGCCAAGTCAAGACTTTGGTTTTTATTCTATAAATGTTGATGCTTTGTGAAATCATTATAGGGACATTTAGAGCAGTAGAGTGATGTTATCTGACTTACATTTTTAAAAGATCACTCTGGTAGCTTTTGCCGAGTGTCAACATTAACCACTTAGAAGCCTATAGTCATAGTTTAAGAATATAACAGTTGATGGTAGCTTGTACCAAGAAAGTAGTAGTGGAGATGCTAAGTGATTATAGATTCTAGAGATATTTTGAATTTGGAGCCAACAGTATTTGCTGATAGATTAGACATAGGATATGAAGGAAAAAAAAGAAACCTATGAGTGTGTGTGTGTGTGTTGAATAATTACATGAACCAAGAAAAAATTAAGAACAGCATACAGAAGAAAGAGCAAACAGATTTAGATGCTTTTGATAGATCTGGGTGGAGATGTGTAAGCATTGAACAAGTGAATCTGGATCTCAGAAGAATGGTCTTGGCTTTTTTTTGCCTTTTTTTTTTTTTAAATCGGAGAGAGAGAGTGAGAAAGTGAGCACCAAGCAGGGGGAGTGGCAGACAGAAGGAGAAGCAGGCTCCCCACTAAGAAAGAAGCCGGATGCGGGACTTGATCCCAGGACCTAAGTATCATGACCTGAGTGAAATGCAGCCGCTTAATTGGCTGAGCCACCCAGGTGTCCCCAGGCTATTTTTAATCTCTTCACATATATATGAATAAATTTTGAAATTAGCATAAAGATATTATTTAAAGTTTCAGGAATGGTTATGATCACATTACCAGGAATACAGTTTAGAGATGAGAGGACCCAGAATGTAGTCCTGAAGAATACCAACATTTACAGTTTAGAGGAGGGTTACGTGGCTGGCTTAATTGGCTGAGCATGTTACTCTTGGTCTTGGGGTTGTGAGTTTAAGCCCTACATTGGGTGTAGAGGTTACTTAAAAATAAAATCTAAAAAAAAAAAAAAAAGAAGAAGAAGAGGAAAAATCCACCAAAGAGGTTAAGAAAGATGGATAAGTGAATGGCAGAGAAGCTTCGGAAAGAGACTATTTCAGTAGGAAGGAGTGGACTGGGTTAGATTCTGCTGAGATGTGCGGTAAAATGAACTAAAAAGTGATTATCGATTTGGCAATATGGAAGTTATTGAGACTTTTTGGTAGAGGACCTTCAGTAGAATGGAGGTAGAAAGGCAGGCTGTAGCCAGTTGAAGGTGATAGGATTTGCGATGAAAGTAGCAGTTGGTCAGGAGTTGGTCAGATGCAGAGGCTTGATATCTAGAATAAATTTTGCAACAGCTCTTGCTCTTTCTTTAGATATTGTGAATCAACTTTACATATATTAAGTCATTTAATTTGTAGGGTTATGAAGACTAAATGAGTTAATATGTAAAATGCTTAGTGCAGTCCCTGGCATGCACATAAAGATTAATTAATAGATATCATAGGAAAGCTTAAAAATAAAACATACAGGGCGCCTGGGTGGCTCAGTGGGTTAAGCCGCTGCCTTTGGCTCAGGTCATGATCTCAGGGTCCTGGGATCGAGTCCCGCGTCGGGCTCTCTGCTCAGCAGGGAGCCTGCTTCCCTATCTCTCTCTCTCTCTCTCTGGCTGCCTCTCCGTCTACTTGTGATTTCTCTCTGTCAAATTAATAAATAAAAGCTAAAAAAAAATAAAAATAAAAAAAAAAACATACAAAAAACCCATACAACTTTCAATTATTAACCAATTGCTATGTGCAATTGGTGTGTGCAATTATTAACCAATTGCTATGGGCAAGTCCATATACTTTATATTCCATTCATTTTAGATACGAAGAAATTAAAGCTTATTAGGATGAACTGTCATGGTTACACATCCCCCAGAGACTTAAGTGGCCCACCTTCAAAGATCATGTTCTTACTTGTGTATTTTGTTGCCTCCCAAGCACAGAGACCTTAAGATCAGCTTTGTGATTGACTATAGGAGGTATTCTATAGTTATCCTTGGAGAATTTGAAAATATCACAGGTTCAGGGGCAGAATCCCATGGCCTGGATTGAGAGTGCTTTTAGTGGACAAAAAGAAAAGGAAATATTTATGAAATCAGTGGGAGCACTACAGTTCTGGGATTCTGACTTAGAAGGTAAAGGAGAATAACTGGCATCATGCATGAATTGGACTGGTTAAAAATGACTCAGGTAATTTTTATTTGATTTGTTTAGGATTTTATTATGACAGCCAATGAGACATAGGAAGCTAAGAGTATTAAAATTACCAGGAGGAAAACCAGCACAGTTTTAAGATATCTGAAATTACTTTTTTTGAAACAAATTCATTCGTTTAAGTTTCAGGGTTGTCTTGAAATAATTCTTGGGCATATGCTTTAACAAAAAGTTGTAATTGAAGTATTTTTTGGTTTTATAGCTCAAAACACCTCTGAAAAGAAATGTGATGAGACCAGGGTTATGATCTTCTCTTCCTTTCGAGATAGTGTTCAAGAAATTGCAGAAATGCTTTTACAGCATCAGCCAGTCATTAGAGTGATGACTTTTGTTGGCCATGCCTCAGGGAAAAGCGTGAAGGGATTTACCCAGAAGGAGCAAGTGGAGGTAATTACTTTTGGAGATGATGAAGACTAAAATAAAATTGATTTTAGCTTTGTACGTATGCCTCTTTTGTTTTAACTCATTGCTCAATCAGCTACTTCTTTAAAATAATTTTATAGTAGACATAAAAATAAACATATGCATATTTTGAAAGATAAAAGAGTGCTTTGTGGTTTTGAGACTTTTTTCAAGTAAGGTAATCTACAGTGGTTAAGCAGAATGGCTCTGAAATTATACTACTTAGATTGGAATCCGGCCCTACCACTTAAAAGTTTCTTTACTTCTTGTGCCTCATTTTTCCTTATCTGTAAATATAGTTCTTGTAGTTGTTGTGAGCATTAAATGAAATCATACTTTAGAGCCTTCAGTAAATGTTTACATTTTTTAAAGTCATATTTCTTATATATTCTAAAGAAATAATGACCTTATTTCTTTTTTCTATTATTTAAAAATGTCATTGGTGGGCTGCCTGAGTGGCTCCATTGGTTAAGTGTCTGATTCTTGATCTCACTTCAGGTATCAATTTCAAGGTCCTGAGTTCAAGCTCTGCATTGGGCACCATGCTGGGTGTGGAGCAAAAATGAAAGAAAGAAACATGTAAAAATATGGCCAGTTGTTAAAATATGGCCAGTTGTTAAGCTTCTGACTCTTGATTTTGGTTCCGATTATGGTCTCAGAATCTTGAGATTGAGCTCTATATCAGGTTTTGTGCTGGGCATGGAGTGTCTCTTTCCCTCTACCACTGTGTCCACTCCCCTCAACCCCACGTGCGCTCTCTTAGAAAAAAAGAAAAAAAAATTATTCATTTATGCTCTGAATAAGAGTCATAAGTTTTCTAAGGGCTGTATTGTGTGTGTGTGTGTGTGTGTGTGTGTGTGTGTGTGGAAATTTTAGACTATTGATTTTTTTAAACTGTATACAAGTTTTTGAAGATTAGCTGTAGTCTACATTTGAATGGTCACTGACAATTAGGTGTGTCTTTAATATCTAATTACTTTTGACAGATCTTGATTTTGTAAACATTAGTAAGAAGAATCCTCCTGTTCTTTAAGTGTCTTTTATACCAGTCCTCATTGCACTTAGAAGAGTCTGTTTAAGCTGACTGTATATGGTGAGGACAGTCTAAGAGGTCTTCCTGGGTCAGCAAAAGAATACCTTTACCCATCTCAAATCTGATTATATGTATTTTAAAAGGTTCGGATATCTAGCAGGTTATTATTACTACTTCTAACATTTATATTTAAATGAAAAATGAAGTGGATTTTTGTCTGGGGTGTTAAGCATTTTGAGATACTAATAGTACCCAGCCTAATCTCTGGCCAGTTTTGATATTACCTAAAATCATTTTTTCCTGAGTTTGTCAGGTACCATAAGAAACCTTATTGATTTTATATTGACTTTGTCCTTTCCTCACTTATATCAATAATATTTTTATGTAGGCCAGAGTAACAACCCTTTTTATTATTCCTGCAATAATTGCTTTCCTTAGAGGAGTTTTATTCTAAAATAAGCTTTTGTGGAAATAGTTGTACTTATATTATTCACTTATTTAGAAAAAGGAGATAAAGTCAGGGAGGAAGTAGGGGCCAGATCCTTTAGAACTTTATAAGTCATTTCCATTTTTTATTAAAAAAAAAAAGTTCTTCTTTAAATTTCGGTTAACATAGAGTGTGATAGTAGTTTCACATTATAGTGATTCAACACTTCCATACAACACCCAGTGCTTGTCACACAAGTGCCTTTCTTAATCCCCATCACTTACTTTAGCTATCCCCCTACCTGCCTCCCCTCTGGTAACCATGTCTTCTTTATAGTTAAGAGTCTGTTTCTTGGTTTGCCTCTCCCTCTTTTTTTTCCCCCCCTTTGGTAATTTTTGTTTTGTTTTTGAAAGATTTAATTAATTTATTTATTTGAGAGAGAGTGAGAGCATGCTGGGAGAGGGAGAAGGATGAGCAGAATCCTCAGAATCCTCACTGAGCATGGATCCCAATGTAGGGGTCAGTCTGAGGACCCTGAGATCATGACCTGAGCCCAAATCAAGAGTCAGACATTTAATTGACTAAACTACCCAGGCACTCCTCATTTTTGTTTCTTAAATTCCACATATGAGTGAAATCATAGTGGTACATGTCTTTCTCTGACTGACTTATTTCACATAGCATAATACTCTTTAGCTCCATCCATGTCCATACAATGGAAAGATTTCATTCTCTTTTATGGATGACTAATATTCCATTGTGTGTATATATGACCTCTTATTTATCCATTTGTCAGTCAATAGACACTTGGGCTGTTTCCATAATTTGGTTATTATAGTTAATGTGCTATAAACATAAGGATACATGTATCCCTTTGAATTAGTGTTATTGTATTCTTCGGGTAAATACCTAGCAGTACAATTGCTGGATCATAGGGTAGTTCTATTTTTAACTTTTTGAGGAACCTCCATACCATTTTCCATAGTGGCTATACCAATTTGCATTACCACCAGCAGTGCACCAGTGTTCCTTTTTTTCCCCATCCTGGTCAGTAACTGTTGTCTCTTGTGTTGTTGACTTTAGCCATTCTGACAGTTGTAAGGTGGTGTCTCATTGTAGTTTTGATTTGTATTTTCTTTTTTTTTTTTTTTAAGATTTTATTTATTTATTTGACAGAACGAGAGACATAAGCAGACAGAGCAGCAGAGGGAGAGAGAGAAGCAGGCTTCCCACTGAGCAGGGAGCCCCATGTGGGGCTTGATCCCAGGACACTGGGATGATGACCTGAGCCGAACGCAATCACTTAACTAACTAACCCCCCCAGGCACCCCTGATTTGTATTTTTCTGATGGTCAGTGATGTTGAGCATCTTTTCAAGTATCTGTTAGCCATTTTGATGTCTTCTTTTGACATGTCTATTCATGCCCATTATTAAATTGGGTTGTTCATTTTTTGGATGTTGAGTTTTCCGTTTCTTATGTATTTTGGGTATTAACAATTTATCACACCTGTCATTTGAAAATACCTTCCCTTATTCTGTAGGTTGCCTTTTAGTTTTGTTGATTGTTTCCTTTGCTATGTAGAAGATTTTTATTTTGATGTAGTCCCGATAGTTTATTTTTGCTTTTATTTCCCTTGCCTCAGAAGAAGTTGCTATAGCCAGTGTCAAAGAGGGATACTGCCTATATTCTCCTCTTGATTTCAGATCCATTTTGAATTTGTTTTTCTGTGTGGTATAAAAAGTGGTCCAGTTTTCCCAAGATTTGTTGAAAAGATTGTCTTTTTCCTGTTGGATATTCTTTACTGCTTTGTCAAATATTAATTGACCATATAGTTGTGGGCTTATTTCTGGGTTTTCTATTCTGTTCCACTGATCTCTTTTCTGTTTCTGTGCCAGTACCATACTGTTTTGATCATTACAACTTGGTAATATAACTTGAAGTACAGAATTGTGATACCTCCAACTTTACTTTTCTTTTTCAAGATTGCTTTGGCTATTCAGGATCTTTTGTTCTTCCATACAGATTGTAGGGTTGTTCGTTTTAGCCCTGTGAAAAATGCTGTTGGTATTTTTATAGGGATTGCATTAAATGTATAGATTGCTTTGGGTAGTATTGACATTTTAACAATCTTTGTTCTTCTAATCCAAGAGCATGGAATTTTTTCTATTTCTTTGTGTCAGCTTCAGTTTATTTCATCAGCATTTTATAGTTTTCAGAGTACAGGTCTTCTTTTCACCTCTTTTGTTAGATCTATCCTTAGGTATCTTATGGTTTTTGCTGCAATTGTAAATGGGGCTGATTCCTTAATTTCTCTTTTTGCTGCTTCATTACTGGTGTATGGAAATGCAACAGATTTCTGTATATTGATTTTGTATTCTTCAACATTGCTGAAATTATTTATCAGTTCTAGCAGTTTTTTAGTGTAGGCTTTGGCATTTCTGTATAGAATAAATATTCTTTGCAAGTAGTTTAAGTTTGACTTCTTCCTTGCCAATTTGGATGCCTTTTATTTATTTATTTATTTATTAAAGGTTTTATTTATTTATTTGTCAGAGAGAGAGCGAGCGAGAGCAAGCACAGGCAGACAGAGTGGAAGGCAGAGTCAGAGGGAGAAGCAGGCTCCCTGCGGAGCAAGGAGCCCGATGTGGGACTCGATCCCAGGACGCTGGGATCATGACCTGAGCCAAAGGCAGCTGCTTAACCAACTGAGCCACCCAGGCATCCCACCTTTTATTTTTTGTTGTTGTTGTTAGACATCTGATTTGTGAGGCCAGTATGTTAAATAACAGAGGCAAAAGTGGACATCCCTGTTTGTTCCTGACCATAGAGGAAAAGCTCTCAATTTTTCCCCATTCAGGATAATATTAGCTGTGGGGTTTTCATAGATGGCATTTGTTATGTTGATGTATATTTCCTCTAAACCTATGTTGTTGAGGGTTTTTATCATCAATGGGTGCTGTACTTTGTCTCTTTTGTCAAATCCTTTTCTGCATCTATTGAAAGGATCATATGGTTCTTATCCTTTCTTTCACTAATATGTATCATTTGATTGATTTGCAAATATTGAAACACCCTTGCAACCCATGAATAAATCCCACTTAGTCATGGTTAATGATTATTATTTTTTTTTAAGATTTTTATTTATTTATTTGACAAACAGAGATTACAAGTAGGCAGAGAAGGCAGGCCAAGAGAGAGAGGGGGAAGGAGGCTCTCCACTGGGCAGAGAGCGTGAACTGAAGGCAGAGGCTTTAACCCACTGAGCCACCCAGGCACCCTGGTTAATGATTATTTTTAATGTGTATTTGGATCTGGTTTGCTAATATTTTATCGAGAATTTTTGCATCCATGTTCATCAGGGATATTGACCTGTTGTTCTCTTTTTAGTGGTCTTTAGTTTTAGTATCAGTGTAATGCTGGCCTCATAAGATGAATTTGCAAGTTTTCCTTCCTTTTCTGTATTTTGGAATAGTTTGAGAAGAATAGGTATTCACTCTTTAAATGTTTGCTAGAATTTGCGTGTTAAGTCATCTGGCCCTGAACTTTTGTATCTTGGGAGACTTTTTTTTTCCTCCAAGATTTATTTATTTATTTATTTTTAAAGATTTTATTTATTTATTTGACATACAGAGATCACAAGTAGACAGAGAGACAGAGAGAGAGGAGGAAGCAGGCTCCCTCCTGAATAGAGAGCCCGATGTGGGGCTCAATCCCAGGACCCTGGGATCATGACCTGAGCTTAAGGCAGAGGCTGAGCCACCCAGGCGCCCCAAGATTTATTTATTTATTTATTTATTTGACAGAGAGAGAGAGACACAGGGAGAGAGGGAACACAGGCAGGGGAGTAGGAGTGGGAGAAGCAGGCTCACGAAGTAGGGAACCTGATGTGGGGCTTGATCCCAGGACCCTGAGTTAAAGGCAGATGCTTAATGCCTGAGGAACCCAGGCTCCCCATCTGCAGAGATTTTTGAATACTGATTCCGTTTCTTTGCTGGTTATCAGTCTGTTCAAGTTTTCTCTTTCTTCCTGTTTCAGTTTTGGGTATTTGATATTTTTTTAGGAATTTATCTATTTCTTCCAAGTTGTCCAATTTGTTGGCATATAGTTTTGCATAATACTATCTTGTAATTATTTGTATTTCTGTGGTGTTCGTCATTATTGCTCCTCTTCTATTCATGATTTATTTGGGTCCTTTCTCTTTTCTTTTTGATAAGTGTGGCTAGAGCTTTATTACTTTTATTGATTTTTTTTTTTTCCAAAAGAACCAGCTCCTGGTTCCATCGATCTATTCTATTATTTTATCTGTTTGTGTGGTTGTTGTTGTTGTTTTAGTTTCTATATCATTTATTTGTGCTCTAATCTTTAATATTTCTTTCCTCCTGCTGGTAGGCTTCTTTTGTTGTTCTTTTTCTAGCTCCTTTAGGTGTAAGATTGGGTTGTTCATATGAGATTTTTTTCTTGTATTGCTATGTACTTTCCTCTTATGACTGCTTTTGCTGCATCCTGTAGATTTTGGACCATTCATTGTGTCTTCATTTTCATTTGTTTCCATGAATTTTTTTTTTTAAATTTCTTTGATTTCCTCTTCATTGTTTAGTAGCATGTTGTTTAACTTCCATATATTTGTGGTCTTTCCAAATTTTTTCTTGTGATTAACTTCTGGTTTTATAACATTGTGGTCAGAAAAGTTTCAATGATTTTAATCATTTTGTATTTATTGAGGTCTCTTTTTTTTTTTTTTAAGAATTTATTTATTTGAGAGAGAAAAAGAGTGTAGGAGAGAGAGCATGAATGGTGTTGGGGAGGGGCAGAGAGAGAGAGAAGCAGACTCCCTACTGAGCAGGGAGCCCATGTGGGTCTCAGTCCCAGGACCCTGGGATCATGACCTGAGGCAAAGGCAGATGTCCCACCAGCTGAGCCACCTGGGTGCTCCTGTTTGAGGCCTCTTTTGTGATCTAATATGTGATCTGTTCTGGAGAATATTCCATAAACACTTGAAAAGAATGTGTGTTCTGCTGTTTAAGGATAGAATGTTCTGAAAATATTTGTTAATTCCATCTGGTCCAGTGTGTCATTCATAGCTACTTCCTTTTTTATGTTATGTTTAGATGATCTGTCTGGTGATGTAAGTGGGGTGTTTTCATTTTAATAACTTTGGCTTGTATTATGAGTGAGATGGGAGAAGAAGCCCTTGGAGAGTGTGAAGCAGAGTAGGGTCATGACCCTAAAATAGTTTATATTTTATTTTTTTAAAGGTTTTATTTATTTTTTGAGAGAGACATACACAGTGAGAGAGGGAACACAAGCAGGGGAGTGGGAGAGGCAGAAGCAGGCTTCCCACTGAGCACGGTACCTGATGTGGGGCTCAATCCCAGGACCCTGGGATCATGACCTCAGCCAAAGATAGACCCTTAACAACTGAGGCACCCAGCTGCCCCTCTATTTATATTTTAATAAAAATCACACCAGTTGTTGTCTTAATAAAATATACAGGACCTGGAGTGCAAACAGAAGACCTATTAGAAGTCTTATTATCAAGCTAAGTCTCATGGTGGCTTAGACTAGCGTGGTAGCAGGGAAAGTTATGAGAATTCGTTGGGTTCTGGATATATTTTGAAGGTCAAGCTGAGGGGATTTTTTTTTGGCAAATTAACGCAGGGTATGAGATTGAGAAGTGTGAAGGATAACTCCAGCAATTTGTCCTGAAAAACAGAAAAGAGCTACTGTTAATGAAGATAGATAAGACTTCAAGAAAAGCAGGCTTTGGAGAGAAATATCAGGTGTTTGGTTATGGATGAGTTAACTTTGGTATGTCTTTGAGATTAGTGTTTTTCTGAATATGAAAATTGATGAAGGATTAGTTTATTTCCCCCTTAGTATGTCACAGATACTTTTGAACATTACAATAATAATGAATTAATTTTAAAAAAGTAAAATCAATGAAAACAATGTTCATGGCCAAATTTTTTATTATTAAAGCCAACAAACATAGTATTGCTCTGTCATTTTAAACACCTACTCTTGGGGTGCCTGGATGGCTTAGTCGTTAAGTGTCTGCTTTCAGCTCAGATCATGATCCCGGGATCCTGGGATCAAGCCCCACGTCTGGCTTCCTGCACAGTGGGGAACCTGCTTCTCCCTCTCCCATTTACACTGCTTGTGTTCTCTCTCTTGCTGTCTCTCTCTTTCAAATAAATAAATAAAATTTAAAAAAAAACAACAACAAAATAAACACCTACTCTTAAGTTTGTATTTATGTTATTGTGGGCTAGTAATAAACAGTTTGTGAACCAAACCAATAATAAATAGTTTGTGAACTATAGTTTGAGCAGCATTGTTTTATTTTTTTAATTTTTTAAATTTTATCTTTTAAAGATTTTTGTTTATTTGAGAGAAAGAGAGAGAGAGAGAGAGCAGGAGGAGTGGGGAGGGGTAAAGGAAGAGGGAGCAGACTCCCTGCTCAGCAGGGAACAAGATGCCAGACTTGATCCCAGGACCTGTGGATTATTGTGCCCTGCCGAGGGCAGATGCTTAACCAACTGAGGCATCCAGTGCCCCTGAGTAGCATTGTTTTAAAAAGTAGAGATGTTGAATAAACAATCAAATATATAAGTCTTGAAGTTTATTAACATGTGTACCTTATGTTATAAATGGGAGATATGCAGGGGAAAATGAGTAATTTCCTAAGGTGGTTTAGAATTGACTTAAATACCGTATTAATAGGGAAAGGAGAGGAGGAACATAGGCTTCATAGGAGAGATATTTGGGAAAGATGAATGGGACCTGAGAAGAATAAAAGGGAGGTGTGATAGTTTGTAACCAAGTTTGTCTGGCTGTAGTGATGGCTTTTAGTCTCCTCTCCTATGATGAGTCGATTTTTTCTGGTTGATGAAAATCCCGGGGAGCGGATTTATGACAATTGAGTTCCTTCTGTTTTTGGACAGATAAAGGGAGAGGAATCTTCTCCCTGCTTTTGCTGTTTTTCAAGTGTCTACAGCTCAAAATAATATATCAAAGCAGCATATTTTGGGGCAGCATGCCCTAAACTCCCACAGTCATATTTTCGGATGGCATTATGTTGCTGCCCTTCACTGGAATGGCAGTATAGAAGGTAAGATAGGAATTTAGGAGTAATAAAATTTTCACTTTAGATAGACCTAACAATAAATTTAGGTCTAGGATATGATTAGCAAGCTGTAATTGCTCTGTGCTCTTTATCTGCCCATAGCCCTTTAGGGACACTTAAATAACATCTTGGGTTTCTAATTTATGTGTGAACTAAACAAACGTTTTTGGCATCACAACCATTATGAAAGCAAAGGCATTAGGACTGCCCTTTGCATTTTACCACAGTCTGTTTTGGTTTATATTGCCATTTTGGTACTTCTTTTCCATTTCCATAGTATCCTGGGTTCTGATTTCACCAATTTTGGGTGAATGGAAAAAGTATGCTTTGATCTACAAGTCTCTTACATTTGTCTTTGGTTATTTTAAAATCACTTTTATTTTAGGTTGTGAAACAATTTCGTAGTGGTGGTTATAACACATTGGTTTCTACTTGTGTTGGTGAAGAAGGTTTGGATATAGGAGAAGTTGATCTTATAATATGTTTTGATGCCCAGAAGAGCCCAATTCGTCTTGTACAACGAATGGGTAGAACTGGCCGCAAACGTCAAGGCAGAATAGTTGTTATCCTTGCCGAAGGACGAGAAGAACGTGTAAGTAGACTTGTAGAAATGTGATTTGATAATTGAAATTTGAGAAATATAGTTTAAGGTAACTATTGGTCTGTTAACATTTTTTTTTTTTTAAAGATTTTATTTATTTATTTGACAGAGATCACAAGTAGGCAGAGAGGCAAGCAGAGAGAGAGAGAGGAGGAAGCAGGCTCCCAGCAGGGAGCCTGATGCGGGACTCGATCCCAGGACCCTGAGATCACGACCTGAGCCGAAGGCAGCGGCTTAACCCACTGAGCCACCCAGGCGCCCTGGTCTGTTAACATTTGAAGACCCAAAAATGTGTAGGAAATTATGGTTGATTTTTTTCCCCCTACTTTTTAGAAGATTGAGTATTCTTTTCTTGTAGTTAGGAGAATTTTTAACTAGATTCTGTTTTCTAATTTTTATCCATATAAAAGAACACATTTTTCTATGTTAGTATTAATTTAGGGATACTTAGATACAAAAATCAATATGTATTATTATTTTTTTAAATCTTTGAGACATCTTTAGCTCCTTTTTTTTTTTTTTTTTTTAAAGATTTTATTTATTTAAGAGAGAGCCAGAGAGAGCATGAGTTGGGGGACAAGGAGAGGGAGAAGCAGGCTCCTCCCTGAGCAGGAAACCCTAGGAGTGAGGTGGAGGCTGGGAGGAGGCTCAATCCCAAGACCCCAGCCAGGATCAGGACCTGAGCGGAAGGCAGATGCATAACCTACTGAGCCACCCAGGTTCCCCTCAATATCGATTTTGTTTTAGTATTTCCCTATGCTTCTAAGGGCTGTTTTCTGTTTCTAGTTTAGTTTTTTCTTCTGTTTTTAAATATAGTGAACTGAGAATGGATTTTACATTCTGGCTAAACTAATCAACCAACCAACAGCAATATGTGCTAGAGATATTATGTGGCCTGGAAAATCTAAAGTATTTATTTTCTGGCCCTTTATAGAGAAGTTTGTTGATGCCTATACAAAATGATAAGAAACTTAAATTATATTCACACTTGGCTGCAATCTTGAGTGACAGACCTTCCTGGAATAAGATGTTATACCTAATATTATTTTGTTTGTTACACTAAAATTATTAACTAACTTCTGTAACTCAGTGGAACTGTTTCCTGGGGCAAATATGTAGGTTCATATTAAAGATTCTTAAATTGATTATAGCAGTTATTAAAAATTGATTTAAATTGTTTTATCGGCCCTTTAAAAATCATCCTGAAAAATGAACTTTTCCCCTGATACTTTTCATGTGATTATAGCATATTATGTAACATTTATTTTATCTGTAAAATGATTCCAATACAGTAAATGCCTGGCAGCTTGTAAAAATTTATGTATTATCAATGAGTGGAATTAGGTTCTAACTGTATTACCTTAGGCAAACCACTTAACCTCTGAATTCAGATGTTAGTTTTCTTATCTGTAAAATAATCATAATGGCCCACATTTAATAAGGACCTACTCTCCTTGGCAGTGTTTTAAGTGTGTCAGATGCATTATTTCATTTAATCCTGTATGGGGAATAATGGTTTTTTTGTATGTAGTTAAGAAAACTGAAGTGTAGGGCACCTGGGTGGCTCAGGTGGTTAAGCCTCTGCCTTTGGCTCAGGTCATGATCCTGGGGTCCTGGGATCAAGCCCCGCATCAGGCTCTCCGCTCAGCAGGAAGCCTACTTCTCCCTCTCTGCCTGCCTCTCTGCCTACTTGTGATCTCTCTCTGTCAAATGAATAAATAAAATCTTAAAAAAACCCCAAAAACTGAAGTGTAGAGAGATGAAGTAACAAGCTGGAATATGGGAATAGTATTTTTAAAAAAGCAATTTACACTTATATATATAAATATTCACCTTATTCAAAATTAGAAATATCCTAAATGAAAGGTAGATTTTCTTTGTGCAGTATAATTATGAAGGTAGGCTTTTATAATACTAGATTTTGAACTGATTTTCAAGAGTTAATTGAACAGGTCTCAAATTCAAGATAACAGATATTCTCAGTGTTTAAGTGGATCAGAGTTTAATTTACTGTTTATAATAAATCCAAACAAATATAATAACTTTTTGTTATGGCTAACTGACTATTATAGAAATAATGTAATTTGACATTTTTCTTTGCAGACTTATAATCAAAGTCAGTCCAACAAAAGAAGTATTTATAAAGCTATTTCAGGTAGCAGGCAGGTTCTTCATTTTTTCCAAGGAAGTCCACGAATGGTTCCTGATGGAATCAATCCAGAATTACACAAAATGTTCATTACATGTGGTGTCTATGAACCAGAGAAGCCTCGGAACTTGCAGCGGAAATCCTCAAACTTTTCCTATAAGAACGGTAAATAAAAAAGCTTTGCATTTGAGCCATGCATTTTTTTTTTCCTGTTGTTAGTTAGGCCATATGTTGATATATTTCTTTTTTGAGAAACTCAATGTACATTCTAGGATGTTATGAGTGTTGGAAAAACAAGAGCTTATTCCTCTGGCAAAGGGAAGGAGACAATGACAGAACAGAGTGAGAAACTCAGGGTTGCGAAAATTAAAATGCCTGCCAACCCAGAGAATCTACTTTACAAAATGTAGAATAGAAAGAGAACTCTTATTATTGAATAATTGAATTGAATTGAATCATTCAGTTGAATCATTCATTGAATCAGATTATAGTGTGCATCATTGAAATCCACTAAGATTATATGAAGACAGAAATCCTACCCTATACCTCCCTTCAGGCAGTTATGATTCCTTACATACATATTCTCAAGAGTAATAGTAACTTTTCCTCCTATGGGAGGATAACACCTTTTGCTGTATATTATTTCATAGTTCATTCCCAGATCACCTGATAATTGAGGTAGCCATTTGTGTTAGCTTTGTTGCCTTTATTCAAAGAAATAATAAGACAACTTTTATCTCTGCATGCATATAGTGAAGAGAACGGTACTCGGGTTAAACTTCCCTGGTGACTGAGAGGGACACTATCTTACTTGATGTTTACATTGCAGAGAGAGCTCCTACACCCTTAAGAAAAACATTTGTGGTTGAAATGCTAATTTGAGCCTTGCTCAGATTTTAGAGATTTGCATATAATATCAAAGAGTTAAAGAAAAGATTTACAAACATTAGGTGTCTCCTTTAAGAACTGCAGAGATTTTGGTGATATCAAGAAAATACTCTTGAAATTTTAATACTATGAAGATGAGAAACTAAAATTTTTTTCTTTTAAATTTTACTTAATTTTTAATCAGGACTTTTAAAGAATCATAACATCATATAGTTTTATTTTAAGATTTGGAAGGAACATTGGGGGTCATCTGTTCAAATTAGCTATCGAGATAGGCATAGTTTCTGCAGTAATTTTCTTTAATAATATTTTAAGAACAACAATGTCATCTTGTTAACTATAGGCACTATGTTAGACACAGATCTCTAAAATGTATTCATCTCATGTAACTGGAATTTTAGATGCTTCAAGCAGTAACTCTGTCTTTCTCTCCACCCAGCCCCTGGCAACATTATTCTATTCTCTGCTTGTATGAGTTTGATTATTTTATTTTATTTATTTATTTATTTTAAGATTTTATTTATTTATTTGACAGACAGAGATCACAAGTAGGCAGAGAGGCAGACAGAGAGACAGGGGGAAACAGGCTCCTTGCTGAGCAGAGAGTCCAATGCGGGGCTCGATCCCAGGACCCTGGGAATCATGATCTGAGCCGAAGGCAGACTTTAACCCACTGATCCACCCAGGCGCCCCAAGTTTGATTATTTTAGATATCTCTTATAAGTGGAATCATGTAGTATGTGTGCTTCTGTGACTGGCTTATTTCACCTAGCTAATTTTCTTTAGGTAAATGGTAGGATATTTTTTTTTTTTAAGGTAGAATAATATTCCATAGTATGTACAGGCACATTTTCTTTCTTTTTAAAAAAGATTTATTTATTTGAGAGATAGAGAGAGAGAGCACAGGCACAGGGGAGGGGCAGAAGGAGAGGGAGAAGGAGACTCCTCACTGAAGAGGGAGCTGGATGTGCGGCTCAATCCCAGGACCCCGAGATCATGACTCAAGCTGAAGTCAGACTCTTAATTGACTGAGCCACTCAGGCGCCCTACCACATTTTTTTTTAATACACTCATCTGTCAGACATTTGGATTGCTTACTTACATCTCTTACATATAGTGAGTACTGCTGCAGTATACATGGAGTGCACATAATCTCTTTGAGATCCTAGTTGTACTTCTTTTGGATATATACCTGGAAGTGCAATTGCTAGATCCTATGGTACTTCTATTTTTAATTTTTGGAGGAATCTCTATGCTGTTTTCTTTCTTTCTTTCTTTCTCTCTCTCTCTTTCTTTCTTTCTTTCAAGATTTTATTTATTTGACAGACAGAGATCACAAGTAGGCAGAGAGGCAGGCAGAGTGTGGGGGGAAGCAGGCTCCCTGCCAAGCAGATAGCCCGATGCGGGGCTCAATCCCAGAACCCTGGGATCATGACCTGTGTAGAAGGCAGAGGCTTTAACCGACTGAGCCACCCAGGGGCCCCATCAATGCTGTTTTCTATTACGGCTGCACCACTTTACTACCACACCAACAGTATATAGGGATTTTAATTTTTCCATATCCTCACCAGTACTCATTATGGTTTGACTTTTTGATAGTAGGCATCCTAACAGGTGGGAGGTAATGTTTCATTGTGGTTTTGGTCTGCACTCAGCTTTCTTGTTAATGCATATTCAGCCTCAACTTGAATATCTGTTAATGGAAATTGTATTTCATTTTAAGGGTTTATTCCCTAAGCAGAAACCCTATATAGAAGAAGATTATTTTTCTTATGTTGAAAAATCTTTGTACCTTTTTCTCATTGGTTTAATTTTATCTTCTAGATACAAGGAACAGTTTTGATCCTTTGTTTACCTATGTGGCAGTTCTTTACATATTTGAATATAATACCTCTCAAGTTAAGCTGTTGGTTCCACTGGTTTTCATACCATGAAATTTCAACATCCTTTCCATTCTAGTTATTTGCTTTGGGTTCACTTACATTTGTTAATGTTTTTTCCCTTAACATGGAGCTCTAAATCTATGCTTTTTGGATATGCTTATTAAATCTCATACAAATCTGCTTAATGGAAATATGCCTAGTCATTTTATAACACTTTGCCAAATCTTTGGTTAAGGTGAAAAGTTTGTATGTACAGTTGATTCTTGAACAAAACTGATCTGAACTGTGTGGGACCAATCCTATGCAATTTTTTTCAGATTTATTAATATAGTTCAGTACTGTAAGCATACTTTCTCTTATGACGTTCTTAATATTTTTTTCTACCTTTATTATAAAAACATAGTAAATAATGCATAAAATATACAAAACATATGTGTTAATTGACTGCTTATGTTATCAGTACAGCTTCCAAACAACAGTAGGCTATTAGTACTTAAGTTTGTTATTTTTTTTTTTTTAAAGATTTTATTTATTTATTTGATAGAGAGAGATCACAAGCAGGCAGACAGGCAGGCAGAGAGAGAGAGAGAGGAGGAAGCAGGCTCCCTGCTGAGCAGAGAGCCCGATGCGGGACTCGATCCCAGGACCCTGGGATCATGACCTGAGCCGAAGGCAGCGGCTTAACCCACTGAGCCACCCAGGCGCCCCAGTACTTAAGTTTTTGGGGAGCGAAAAGATAACTGCTGATTTTCAGCTGGGGGTTGTTATCCCTAACCCCTGCATTGTTTAAAGGTCATCTGTATTTTGGATTCTTTTAAATTTATTTAACTTTATATTGATTAAGCTTGCATAAATTATTCTTAGTGATCATTGTATTTTTATAAATGTTAAAATTAACCATATGTTTAATAATTGTTTCTCCCGTCCAAGTACTAACCAGGCCTAGAGATGGATGACAAATTTCTTTAGTAAAATTGAGATAATATTGGCTCAAGTTTATTTTTTTGTGTGCTCCCCCCCATTCTACCTGATTTTTCAAAGCTTTAGGGATTCATCTTGCTAAAATTGCATGTATAAATGTAATCTTCTGTAAATTAGCCTAATTCATCTGGGCTTAGAGAACTGAATTTACTTAAAGTGACTAAAAGAGAGGAATGCCTTCCAATTTTAGAAGTCTGTTTTAAAGATTGTTAGATCTGAAAATAGCCTGAAAGACCTTGTTCAAACCCCTTACTTTACAAAAGCAGATTCTTATACAGTATTGGAAATAGGTAAGACAAAAGTTTCCTGATACCTAATTCAGTAGTCTTTCTGGTTTCTTTTTCTGCCTTCATTTCTGTTGGACCAAAGTTACTACTTTATACCATTTATCCTTTTTCAGTTTGCTGATTATTTTCCTCTGTAGAGATTAAGAAAGTTGGAAAGAGTTAATTTAGTATATTTTTTTAAAAAGTATATTATTGGGGCACCTGGGTGGCTCAGTGGGTTAAAGCCTCTGCCTTCTGCTCAGGTCGTGATCCCAGGGTCCTGGAATTGAGCCCCGCATTGGGCTCTCTGCTCTGCGGGGAGCCTGCTTTCTCCTCTCTCTCTGCCTGCCTTTCTACTTCCTTGTGATCTCTGCCTGTCAAATAAATAAATAAAATCTTTTAAAAAAAGTATATTATTGTCATTTTTTAAAGCAGTAGGTCTTTTCTGTCTACCTCTACCACCACCTCCCATTTAAGACTTAAGTTAAAAAATCCATTTTAGTCTTGACGATCTTCCCCCATCCCCAACCAAGCTTCAAATAATCTTTCAGATAAAAATGATAGAATAAAAAAAAATGTTAGAATCATGCCAGTTTTCGTTTGTAAGTTTTTTAACTCTTTTATGCCAGGTCTTAGACACAACATGGAGAGAGTCCTAAAGAAACCAGGATTGAGAGCCTACCTATCTGGCTCTGTTACATTAATGAAGTCATTATGGAAGGTTAGCTCCTGAACAGGAGGCTGTGCTAGTACTTTTAAAGAGGTGAGAAAAGTGATAACCAAATGATTATGTGAAAAATACTGGTTTTAAGGAATAGAGTCAGTGGTTTAGTAAAGATGATTAGATATAAACAACTGGAGAGTTTGAGTTCATGTTGTACATTTTGTGTTTCCTTAGCAGATTTTTTAAAACTTCTTTTTAATTACTTTTTCAACTTACAGGAATGAAGCAGAGTAATTCAAAAAAAGATTGGTTCTTATCAGCAGAAGAATTTAAATTATGGAACAGACGTTATAGGTTAAGAGAAAGTGATGAAATTAAGGAAATAACATTTCCTCAAGTTCGGTTCTCGTCTTTAGAAAATGAGGAAAACATACCAGTAAGTTGAACATGTTTTTAGATACTCTTTATAGTGATTATGCAGTAGCTTTGGGAGTAGAGAGAGTGTTCATGATCAGAATGTCAAGTGGCTTAAAAAACGAAGAATGTTAAACAGTTTAAAAAGAATATTAGAGTCTGAGTTTGTAGAACTATAAATTTTCTTATATTCTTTATTGTGTATATGTATTTTTACATGAGTGTGATACATTTACATAATATTTGTCTTTTTCCAATTACTTTTTACTATATGAACATTTCTATATAGGCATACTTAACATGATTGCTATGTTATTCTGCAATATGCCATGGTTTGCTTGACTATTTTTCTGTTATGTTTTCAAATTCTTTTCAGTGTTATTATCGTAAAATTGTGCCATCATAAACATCTTTGTACAAACTTTTTAAAAAAATTGTGTAGAACTTTAAATTGAATATTTTTATTTCTCTTACTATGAACAAATTATTGGTGAACTTAAAGTCAAGAGAATTGATCAAAGGTTACATATATGCCTAAAGAGCTGGAAAAACAACCTTAGGAAAGAGTCCTTTTAGCAGATTTATAAGATTTGAAATATGGCTATTCAGAATTTATATTCATTTGCTACCAGGGAAAGTGAAGAATGGCAGCATGAAAAAATTAAGATCATTATCACTGCGAAGTTGTAAATGTGTCTTTATTAGATTATAGAATATAAATCTAGCCCAATAGTACTTTTGAAACCACACATTTTCTTAAATATTTGCTCTTAACATGGAACTGTATAAACAGGAATATAACTAAGTACTAACTCAAATAATAGTTACTTTCAAAATATATTTAAAAGGGCATTTTTGTACTTTATGAAATTATTTTTTTTAGTCTCCTGAGATTTTACTGAAAATACCCAAATGAATTCAGACTTTTTATGTTAGGCTTATTATCTGTATGTTGTTTATTTAATCAGTTTATGAAATCTGAGTAGGTGTATTTATCATTTTTATTATTTTTAAAATCATTAATCAAGATCCAGGAACCAAACATTGGAATTTATCAACTCTCTCTTTCTGAATGGAGAGTGTGGCAGGATCGTCCTTTTCCTACGTATCAAGTTGACCACTCAGATCGATGCCACCATTTTATAAGCATTATGCAAATGATAGAAGGAATGAGACATGAAGAGGTAGGGTTTTATTATAATTTTCTCTTGTTGGTATAGTGGTAAAAAGAATACTTGTTTTTTTTGTGTGTGTGTGTGATTTATTTATTTATTTGAGAGAGAAAGAGCATGTGGGTGAGTTGAGGGGAGGAGCAAAAATGAGGGGGGAGAGAGACAATCTTAAGGAGACTTCCCATGGAACACAAAGCCCGGTTTGGGGCTTGATCCCACAACCATTAGATCACAACCTGAGCAGAAATCGAGAGCTGGTTGCTTAACTGACTGAGCCATCCAGGCGCCCCTATGCTTCTTAATTTGAAATCATTATTTAAGAATCAAGTATTTAATATAAATAATTATAGTTAGAATATTTTGTTTTTTGTGAAGTTTCTTGTGATCTCAATAGGGAACCGGTTTTTTGCCTTAGGTGAAGAAGTACACTTAATTAAAAGAATATCATCTGTCATTATAGATAAATCAGAGTAAAATTTTAATATACCTAATGACTTGTATAAACTTGTAGTAAAGCTGATTTAGCACTCTTGTTAAATTGGATTTATTGAGATATTCTCCATCACATAGGTGATTTGGTATGTCTCTTGTATCCTGGTGGTAGTTTAGAGAATTATTGATTCCTTGAGAAGCTACTTGATTATTCTTCCTTGAGGGAATGAGAATAATGAACCTACTATGAGTATGAAATCCAAAATGCCTGGGTTAGAATCCCAGGTCTACCTCTTACTAATCATGCATCTGTAAGTTACCTAACCTCTTTGGGCCTCAGTTTCTCTGTAAAATGGGAATAATGATAATACTTTCTTCATAAGGTTGTTGTGAGGATTAATTGACTTAGTTTGTGTAGACCATATAGAACAGTAACAGGCATACTCAATAGACTGTAGCTGCTATTTTTATTATTAGCTATTATTCATGAATACATATAAATGGAGTAACTAGTTGTGGATCCCAGCAAAACTTACGCTATCAAATTAACACATATTTATTTAGTGCCTTCTATATGTCCTCTTCTATTCCAGGCCCTCTGGCACATCAGTGAAGAAGCCAGATGAAATACTCTGTCTGTGGGGAGCATAAACACTAGCAGGGAGACAACTTTCTCAAATTAATACTTACTGTATTTATTATTCAAAAAGTAATAAGTCCCTGAATAGTAGAGGAATCCTGACTAAAGTAGCCACTCAAGGGGAAGAGGGGAGGGTAGGATAGGAGTTGAGGGGACTGTAGTTTTAGAATTAGTGGTAAATACTCTTTAGAAATTTATTGTAAGAGTTCCTGTGGTGCCTGGGTGGTGCACTTGGTTAAGTGCCTAACTTTTGGTTTCAACTCAAGTCACGATCTCAGAATTGTGAGTTCCACTCCATGCCAGGCTTCGTGGTCAGCACAGTTTGCTTAAGACTCTCCCTCTGCCTCTGCCCCCACCTCCAGTTTTTCTCTCTCTCTCAAATAAATAAATAAATGTTAAAAAAATAAAAGAAGAAGAATGTTAAGAGTTCTTGGTTGGAAAATTTGTTAATAGTGTATTCCAACCTAATGGATTTACAGGTATACTTATTTCAGATGTCTAAAAGTTGTTCTTAGTTTACCTTTATCAAGACAGTAAATTTAACACTTGTAGTTATAATTTTCATTTATATATATTAATTACTTGATATCTATTTTATGAAATTATAATAATTGTTCAATTAAATATTAGAAGTGAAGAGCTTAGTGCTTATAATACTTATTTTTGTAGATTTATTTATTTGAGAGAGTGTGAGTGTGAGTGACAGGAAGGGGGAGAGGAGAAAAAGACTCCCTGCTGAGCTCAGAGCCCAGTGCAAGGCTCCATCTCCGGACTCTGAGATCATGACCTTGGTCGAAACTAAGAATTGGTTGCTCCACTAACTGAGCCACTCAGGCACCCATATGATATTATTTTATGTATTTATTGAATTTGTTCTTTCTGCAAATAGTTATCATGAGTCTTTCATGTATTAAGTTCTAAGGATACAAAAACATTAACTAATTAAAGATAATTTATAATAATTACACAATAGAGCCATTTATAATCTTGATTTATTAGAATAATTTTTAAGTTAGGGGTAGCTGGGTGGCTCAGATGGTTAAGCATCCCACTTTTGGTTTTGGCTCAGGTCACGAGCTCAGGGTTGTGAGATAGGGCCCCCTCACAGGCTCACTGCTCAGCACAGAATCTGCTTGGGATTCTCTCTCTCCCTCTGCTCCTCTCCCTCTCACACATGCTTGTGCTTGCTCTCTCTCTCTCTCTCTCAAATAAATAAATAAAATGTTTAGAAAAAGAATAAATTTTGTTATAAAAGAAAATCATTTGATTTTGAGTAATCATTTGAGTAATATTGTTTAGAAAATAACATAAAGTAAAGCTCATCTCTTATTTCCTGTGACTTTTTTATTTTCCTTCTTTCTAGGGAGAATGCAGCTATGAATTGGAAATTAAACCTTACTTACAAATGGAAGATATTAGCTCAGTATTTAGTGCTCCCAGGAATGATTATAATCCTCCTGCCAATGGCCCCGTTACTAGTAATAAGAAATCTTCATTTTCAAGGAATATAAATCATAGAAGTTCATACTCAGTGACAGAATCTGATGAAGAATGTGCTGAAATTTTTAAACAAATTCATATCAAACCTGCTAAAATTGCTTCTCTAAAGAAAAAAGCCTCTAAAGAATTTAAAAAAGATCAACCTATTAAAGAAAATAATGATGTTATGGATTCTTTAGATACTGATGGAAGTACTACTGTTGAAAATATTTTTCAGGTAGACCTGCTAAATGATAAAAGGGCATCAGATAAAGAGGAAGTTGCGGTTACCATATGTGCTATCAATGAAGATGTTAGTCAGCCACATGGATTAATAGAATGTCAATTTACAAATAAATCTAGTTCATTCGCTGCAAATTTTTTAGATTCTGGTTATAACAGTTTCACTGATGAGAAATATGTTTCATCTAGCATATTTCTTCCATTTGAAAAAGAGCTTTGTATAGCTAAAACAGATGACCAATTGCATAGTTGCCATTCATTAACAAAAGAGGTACTAGATAATGTAGAGAGATTTTTATCTCATTCTCCTCCACCTCTCAGTGGACTCTCAAATTTGGAATATGAAATTGCTAAGGGTTGTAAACTTGATCATTTCCTACCTTACACTGAATATTTACAAAATGATAAATCTACTTGTTTGATGTCATATTTACCTACAAATTCTCAACAGGATTTGGAATTGAATTCACTGAAATTTATTAATCATTCTTCTGAAAAAAGTTGCTTTTATACTGCAGCCAATGATAAGATTTCTGATGAGCCAAGTTTCTATGACTATGTTGATAAAGTACCTAAAGAAGATAATAAAAATGAAAATTTAGTATCCAGGAATCATACTCAAATAACCATAGCCCCTCCAAAGTATTCAGTTGAAGAAAAAAATTGTGATATAGATAACAATGGCCTCCCAGTATTGCTCACTAAACAGGATGAGAGTTTACCCCTATTCAAAGATGTTAATACAGAGTCTAATGATGTGCGTCTTTTTCCCTCAAACAATAAATATAAATCTTCATGTGTGTCAGACAAAACTGCTTTAAGTGAAGTGACACTGGTCTCTCACTTCTTAATTTCTGATGAACTATTGTTAGATGATAATTCTGAACCCCAAGATCAAATTATCTGTGATAATAATAGTTGGAAATCTCATGAAGATTTGAACAGTGTCCATGAGGAAAAACTGAAGCATGATGAATATGTTTTTGACTGCTCTAAAGATTTATTTTCTGTTACTTTTGATTTAGGATTTTGTAGTCCACATTCTGATGATGAAGTATTAGGACATGCATCAGATACAAATAAGAATAAAATTTTAGATGAGCTTTCTGGAAGGTGTTTAGATATTAAGGAGACCAATGATGCAAATTATGTTTCAAATCAAGCAATAATACCACAAGATCCTGTTGCTAGTTCTATGGGTAGAACTATTACTATCCCATCAAGTGAAGATAAGTGGAAACCAAGTTTTGCACATTTTTCACGGAGTACAGCAAAAAATAAAGAATTTCTGTCTCCTGGTTATTGTCAATTTTCTTTGCCAGTAGGAGAAAAAGTTATGAGTACGCCACTTTCTGAATCAAACACCTTGAACTTATTTTCTAAGAGGAAAGAAATGCCTTGGACACCAGATTCTCATCTACAGAGTTTCAAAGAAACATTTAATTCAACTTTTGTTGATTCAGGACTTTCTGTAGAAAAGGCTAAAAGCAGGGAAAAAATCAGTCTTTGTCAATCCTGTCATCCTGCTGAAGGTAAGATTCGATCTTAATAAAACACATAAATCTTTCTGGAATAATTACTCTAGATAAGCTTCTGTAATTTTTCAAAATGTAATTTCTCGGTTTTTGATGTATTGAATTAGATAATTTATGTATTTCTTAAGTTGGTGCTTACTGATAAAAGATTTATCTCCAGGGTCGCCTGGGTGGCTCAGTGGGTTAAAGCCTCTACCTTCGGCTCAGGTCACGATCCCAGGGTTCTGGGATCGAGCCCCGTATCCCACTCTCTACTCAGCAGGGAGCCTGCTTCCTCCTCCTCTCTCTCTCTCTGCCTGCTTCTCTGCCTACTTGTGATCTCTGTCTGTCAAATAAATAAATAAAATCTTAAAAAAAAAAAGATTTATCTCCATATATTTATGGCATGCATGCCATGGGAAAATAATTACGCTAGATACTGTGATAGACTCAACTCTAGTTTATGTATAGATTATTATAGCAGGCCATTTATGAACTTTTTTCCTTTTAGTTGAGGAAAAAGAGTAGTTGTAGGATAAAATGATTTTGCTCTATAAATCTTCATGATGCTATTCTCTTTGGGATTTGGCCTTGGCCCTTGACTGTAAAACCCAGATCATTGTATGACATGTACATTTGAAAAGATACCAGTAAGATATGAAAATAACTACCAAGTAAAAAGGTAGTGGATGTTAAGGAGGTTCAGAAGATGACAGAATTTTGAACTGGATTAGATTAGAAATGTAGATTTTGTTTTTAACATAGATTTTAATTTTGGCTCTTCAGGAATATTTACAATTTGAATATGTTGAAAATAGAGAATTTGGTTGTTATAAAATGCAAACAAAGAGGGAAAGGGGAGGTATGAGATTTAGAAGAAATAGTATAGAGTAGAAGATTTACATAGAAAAACAGTTGGGGCAAAAAAAAAAAAACTGTTGAAAGACAAGACTATATGAAGGATTGAGGCAAGACCACAGAAGTTCCAAAGGAATCTCTGGATTTCTGTGATCTAATTCTACACAGTTACAGAAACTGTGTTACAGAAAAACTAGAAAATATAACACTAGAGTTTGGTGTTAAAATGACTAAAGTATTCTTCAAGTACTGTGATAGACTCAACTCTAATTTATGTATAGATTATTATAGCAGGCCTTTATGAACTTTTTTCCTTTTAGTTGAGGAAAAAGAGTAGTTGTAGGATAAAATGATTTTGCTCTATAAATCTTCATGATGCTATTCTCTTTGGGATCAAAGGCATGATTTATGAATATTTTATTTAAGATAAAGCTTCTTGAAAGTAAGTGGAAATATGTTTATTTCTAAAATTTGGATATAGTCTGACATATATATTTTTACTAAGTTTATGTTACCTGTGGTCCTCCAGTATTTGCTTGAACATCCTTATATTAAGTCTGTTAGTGGTCGAGATCATTTTTCTATCTTTGTGTCAGATTTGCATTAAACCTTCTAGCATTATACTTAACTACTAACTATGGGCAATGTAATTCGTAAATGCATAATGATTTATTAAGGAATATGTAGTATTTTTGAGGGTAGTTGATATACATTGTTACATTAATTTCAGATATAGAATATAATGACATCACATCTCCAGGCGACCCTGGAGATAAATCTTTTATCAGTAAGCACCAACTTAAGAAATTATTTATTGCTGTGTAAAAAGCTACTCCCCCAAATTTAGTGTAGTTACATCTGTCACCATACAACTCTGTTTACTATAGCATTGACTGTATTACCAAAGCTGTAGTTTTTATTCCCATGACTTATTCATAGTTAGTATTTTTTACTTCCCCTAATTAGAGGATTTAAGATCATTTACCATGTTATATGTATACTATAATAGCAGTTCATTAGAGCACCACTAAAGCAGTTGAAAGGAAAAACCTCCTGAAATGAGTAGGTTGCTATATCTGAGCCTTCCATTTAGCTCTAACTTCCTTAGAAGGTAATTAAAAATAAAACTGGTCAATTATACAGTGCCCATCTGTAAAAAGGATTTATTTAAGTTTATTTGTCTGGGTAGTTTTTATGTTTGTTTTTTGTTTTTTTTTTTTGGCACAAAGTATGAGGAGAAGTTGATTGAATTTGTATTAATTATTTATTGCTGTGTAAAAAGCTACTCCCCCAAATTTAGTGGCTTAAAATAACATTTATTTGTAGTTAGGAATTGAACAGTTGCTTAACTGAATAATTGTGGGTTGAGGATTTCTCATCAGGTTATAGGCAAGATTTCACCTGGGGTTGCAACAGTCATCTGAAGATTTGACTGGGCATGGAAAATCTGCTTCTAGGATGGCTTGTTCAAAAGTGAGGTGGTGATGGGAAGAGGAGGCACACAGGAATCTCTGTCTATAGTAATTGTAAAATGCAGTAGAGCTGAGATGGGAAGTTCCTTGATGAGGACTCAACACCTGGAAATAACTCTCCATGGGTCTCGGCTTCATCCTTTGGATGCTTGACCCTTTTTCATAACCTGTAGAAGAATTTCCTCAGCCATTTCCATTTAGTAAAAATTGGGGATTTTTATTTTATGGGGATTTTTAAAGGCCTCTTTTTATTTTATATTGTCTTTGCCCCTTTCTGTTGTTGTAGCTGGCTGTGTTTCTTCCCATATAATTCTCATATATCTTTGTGGATCTCTTGTGAATCTTATTGGGGTTCATTGCATTAGATACTAGTAATGCTCACAAATCCTTTGGAGGCAACTCCTTCACTACTTTTTTGCTTCTGCTAAAATGTCTGCAGATAATCTTCTTGGAAGTCCTGTTTAAAAGGATCTGTGGGGCACCTGGCTGGCCCAGTCGTTGGGCGTCTGCCTTTGGTTCAGGTCATGATCCTGGCGTCCTGGGATCAAACCCCACATTGGGCTCCCTCTCTCACTCCCCCTGCTTGTGTTCCTTCCCTCACTGTCACTCTCTCTGTCAAATAAATAAATAAAAATCTTTAAAAAAAAAAAAAAAAGAGCATCTGTGAAAGACATCCTTAGACTATTCAGAGGGCCTTTTATTTGACTGCATAGTACTTTGAGGCACCATCTTTGATCTTTGGTCTTAAAGCAGTTACAGTTTCACCTTTAGCTTCACCTGGACAGTAGTTTCCTGGCAGTCCTCTAGATTAGATCTTTGCTTGGAAGATTTCTTAATTTAGTGTTGTTTGCCAACTAGAGAAGCTGGGAATTTCCAAAACTAATAAGTCTCAACTGTTCATGTTTAATAGTCCTTTCTTTAGGACTCACTCTAGGGTTGCTTCTTATATCCTTACAATACAACATTTGGCTTCCTCCAAAGTGAGTGATGCAAGGCAGAGAACAAGGATGAGACCTCATGAACTTTAATGACCTAGACTCTGAAGTAACTCCCCCTTCATTTCCATTATATTCTTTTGTTAGAAGCAAGTGACTAAGTCTGGCCCTTACTTAATAGGAGAGGGATTACGATCCAGCTTCTGAAGGCAGGCGTATAAAAGAATTAATTAACATATCTTGAAATAACCACAGGGCTCTTACAGAAGGTTTCCTAGAAACATGGAACGGTGTCTGAATCTGAATTTCATGAAAGTGCAGAAATCGAGCTTTAAGTACATGAAAATTTGAAATATTTTATTTTACACATCAGATGTTTGTTTTTAGCATTCTTTCCACCCTCCTGAACGTGATCTAGTCACAACATTTTGGTGAATATCTTACCAACTTTTATTTCATGCTTGTGTACAAACACATGTATGTTGACATATGTACATAAATATATAAATAAGAATCTCTTCAAATATTGTTTTGTAGCCTACGTTTTCATGCTTTAACTCCTTTAAAATGAAAATAAGACACAAAGCAGAGAGCAAGAGTTGAATTCTGGGCCCTTTGACTAATAAAATCAGACTGCACTCGCAGCCTCATTTCGGTTATTAATTTGTCATATTGAATCTGAGTCAAAAATGTGGTTATTAGCAAAATTCCCTCACTCCTTAATTTCCTCACTGGCACTGTTTTATTTTTCTCTCTCATGCTGATTTTTTGTCCAAGCTTCTGAAAAACTCTTCTTAAATAATGTACCCATTGATAAAATAGTAGTGAGTAGATAAATCTATTGACCAGATTCATTTTTTTTAATAAATTATAGGTGAACAATTAACAAGCAGTGAAAGTGAAGATGATGAAATTTTCCGAAGAAAAAGTAAAAGAACAAAAGGAAATGTTTTAGAATCCCCTGAGGTGAGTCATTTAGAATCTCCTGAGGTGAGTGATGTAATAATCACAATAATGTGATCTTGTAAATGCTTTTTTCTCCCTTAAGTCTTTCTTTTATAACCTTTTATCTAATTATCTACTTTATCTAGGATCAGAAAAACAATGAAGTTGATTCCCCACTACATGCTGTAAAAAAGCGCAGGTTTCCTCCAAACAGAGTAAGTAGGTAATAGATAATGTAGAGTGATTAAAGTTCCTTTGGAGTAATTATTAAAAGAAAAATACATGTATAGGTGAATGTAGATAAGATTGATCTAATAGGTATATAGTTAACACAAAAATATATAGTAAATCTTATGTGATTGGAATTTCTTTTTCAAATATACTTCTTTAAAAGCAATTTTATTCAGTATGCTTCAGCAGTTCCCTTAATACCTATCTACTCTATGTCTACTGTGTAAGATGCTGGGGGACACTACTATAAATATTATATCCTGGTACTGTCTTAAGTCCCCTAAAATCTAATAGGAAAGAGATAAGTAAACAGATAATTTCAATATAAATTTTTATAAGTTAAGTGATAAAAAATGATCAGCCCTTATCCTAGTCCTTGGGAGTTCTGGAGAGTTTCTTGAAGATTATAAATACCTTAGCTAATTCTTAAAGCATATTTGGCGGTGAGGCAAGGAAAAGCATTGCCAACAGAGCAAGCAGCTTAAAGAATGACACAAAATGGGGATACAGCATCTTTATTATTAGATGGTAAATACAAAGAGTGCCAGGAAGTAAAGTTGGGAAAAAATGAGGGTGTTTCTGAAGCCCTTATTCTTTCATTTGCTTCCTGAAAAAGGAAAGGAAGGAGTTCAAGATGAGTTTCTGTTTCTTGGCTAGGGCTGTTTGGACATGTGTCACAAATTCGGAGACAATAAAAAGGGGATAGATTCAGTGTTGAATATGTTTGAGTTTGAGGATTTTGTAGAATAGTGAATGAAATGACAATATCTGGCACGCATTGGTGACTATTTGAATCTGAAGTTTGAGTAGGCTAATGATGTTCATTTGTTATCAGCTGTAAGCTGAGAAGTGTAGAAAATGTTGGGATTAGGAAATCCTGTTTTTTTTTTTTTTAATTCTCTATTGTGCTCTAGGATAAAGTGCAAAATTAATAAAACATGTAATCAACTCATATTCCCTTTGTTTACTCCTATAGTACTTCACTAGAAAAATTGCTGTAACTTGCTACCTTAACTAGAATGTCTGATTGACTCATGGTAAATGAATTAGAATACTGATAATGCTGATGATCAGTCTGTTTTAAAGTGAAATTATTCCTGGTACTTGAAATTATTTTGGTGAACTTCTTTTATTCTTTTGTTTGATTTTATATTATTTGTAAGAGATAAAGTAGTAGGCTTCATTGTTAAAATTTATTATGATTTTATTGGTTTCTTGGTTTGAAAGGACTCCTATATGTTTTGACTGATTTGATAGGTTATATTTATAGGCTTAAATAATTTTTGTAAAGACCTTTAGGATCTTCTGGAGGAGATAGTTAAACTGAAACTACAAGTTGTCATCAAATAAATTTGATGTAATACTAAATTGGATGAATACTGTGCTAGTATAACTATATTACCTAATTTAGTGTTTTAGTACTTAGTATCACCTAACTTTTAAATTTTAAGATTTCATTTATTAATTTGAGAGAGTGAGAGGGCAAGAGAGAGTGCGCACATGAGTGGGGGTGGGGGATTGGGCAGAGGGAGAGGAAGAAGCAAGCCTGACCTGGGCTTGATCCCAGGATCCTGAAATCATGACCTGAGCTGAAGGCAGATGCTTAACTGACTGAGCCACCCAGGCACCAGTGACTTTTACATTCCTAAGGATTATATATTTTTAACATGGCTCTGAGTTGTGGGAATATTTTATTTTTCTAACAAAAAAAGGTCAAATGTTAGGTCAACTATTTAAAAAGAAAAAATTGGGGCACCTGGGTGGCTCAGTGGGTTAAAGCCACTGCCTTCTGCTCAGGTCATGATTCCAGGGTCTTGGGATCGAGCCCTGCATCAGGCTCTCTGCTCAGTGGGGAGCCTCTTTCCCTTCCTCTCTCTCTGTTTGCCTCTCTGCCTACTTGTGATCTCTGTCAAATAAACAAAATCTTAAAAAAAAAAAAATTTTTAAAAATTGAAAATAAAACTAATAACCCATGAGAACTACATAAAATGAGATTTGATTATATTTTCTTATGCAAGAATTTTATTGAATTATTATAGTTAGAATTATCATCTAGTGATGAAAGTGAGAATTTTCACAAACAACATCCACAATTAGAAGACTTCAGGGGTTATAACAGGACTGCAAAAAGGGGCATCAAAGTCCAAAAGAAACAGAGTTACCTTAAGGTAAACTTTTTTCACTTTCGTATATATATATATTTATTTGTTTGTTTGTTTATATATTTATACTTACTATTATGTTATATATTTATATATATAATTTATGGATAGAAGATTTTATGTAGGAATAGATTTCTCACTATAATTTCTTCATAGGAAAAAAGTAGAAAATTAAAACTATTTTGACCCTGTTTTACTGGAATTAAAATCTCAAGCTTTGACAGTTTTTTTTCTTTCTTGTTTTGAAACTATCTTTTAGTATTCTGTTATTTTAAATGACTAAATGAAGAAACTTCAGTGTATTGAAAATTTAAGACTCAAATTAAAAAAATACAGAGACAGAAATCTTGAGTTTTAGAATATTTGCTTTCACAGTCATTACTTCATTTTTTTAAGTCTCTATGCAATACTCAAATCCTTAGAAATAATTCTTTACCACCTTTTTTTTCTGAATATCTTTTTTTGTGGTGCAGTAGTTTTCCTGGCAAAATTAATTAACCGGAAGACCTGGAAGACTTTATGCTTATTAAGAAACATTCAGCAAACTAATGTGCTGACTTGTGCTGTATTTTGCTTATAATAGAATTATCAGAAATTTTAAATATATGTGCTACTTTGTCATTTCTTCTTGCAGTTTTCTTTTTCTTTTTTGTCTTAAAAGCATTGCCAAAAAATCCATTTTATAGAACTATTTCCAATTATTTAAGAAAATAAATGATTTCCTTGAGGGTATCTCCATGTTTTCTAATTTGTCACAGCTTGCAGCTAAGAAGTTTTTAGATTACGAAGCAGAGCTCTCCGAACAAGAGGCAGAGTATGTTTCATCAGATGAAAATGATGAGTCAGAAAATGAACAAGACTCCTCATTACATGACTTCTTAAATGATGAAACTCAACTTTCACAGGCTATAAATGGTAAATGATATAATGATACTTTTTCTATTAATTTTCAGTGATTTTAATGTGGTTATATTTAAATATTTTAGTCCGTTTTTAAAGAACTTTAAAAGGAAGTAAATTTGGTATGTGTGAAATATTTGGTCACTTTCATTCAAATTCTATACTATTTGCTATTTTTTTAGACTTGGTTATTTATAGTCTGCTAATTTGATCATTTCTCACCAGAATGATTGGCTGGTGCAGTGTCAGATTTTCGTTTAACAAGTATTTAGTGACTGCTGTGTGCTGGTAAGGTTTTGAGAAAGCTGTATCAGTAAACAAAGGGGACAAAAACCTCTGCCCTTATGAAGCTAACATGTGAATGGAAAGAGACAAAGAATACACATAATAACTAAATTATTTAGTATGTTATAAGGTGAGCAATTTACAGAAAAATAAAAGAATGAGATGAGGATTTGGAGTGACAGGGGTTGGGAGTATTATTAATAGACAAGCAGTAATTTTAAATAAGGTAATTAGGGGCAGGTCTTACTGAGAAGGTGACATTTGATCAAAGACTAGAAGGAGATGAGGACTTGAACAACGCTGATTGTTAATAGCAGGTGGTACACAAACCTAAATTTGTTAAATTTGCCAAGTAAGAGAGATCTACTTTTGGAAAATGATGTCTCCAAACAATGCCTGAGCAGATCTTATATATAATACATTAATTGCAGATGATTCATATTGGCTATAATAGAAATAGGAAAGATTCTGGTGGGGTTCTAAGGGTTTTAATCTTTCACAGATCTTGCCATTTATTCTGCTCTTGTACTCTCTGTCATGATTTAAGACAATGAATTTTCCCAAGCAGTACTTTAAAGAAAAAGGGTCTTAGAGACTAAGTTCTCAGTACTATGTCCTTGATACTGATGTGACTTCAGAATAAGGGTTCCTAGTGTTACGCTCTTAATGTTCATTAACAGAGTGGCTTTTTTAAAAAAAGACTTTATTTATTTGACAGAGAGAGAGAGATCACAAGTCGGTAGAGAGGCAGGCAGAGAGAGGGGGAAGCAGGCTCCCCGCTGAGCAGAGAGCCCGATGCGGGGCTTGATTCCAGGACCCTGGGATCATGATGTGAGCCAAAGGCAGAGACTTAACCCACTGAACCACCCAGGCACCCCCAGAGTGGCTTTTGGAGGTTTACAGTATAATCTGGTGGGGAATGTTGATGCAAAGACAACAACCAGTAGACAGGTACTGCGGCAGGAGTGTGTCTAGCATATTCCAGGAACAGCACTATGACTGGAATTGAACGATGGAGAAGCGGAGTGGTAGGAAGTGATATCAGAGAATTAATGAGTAGGCATCTCCTGGTCTGACTTGCTGCAGTAGTATCGCTCTAGCTTTGGTGAGAATGGCCTATAGGGGAGCAAAGGTGGGAGAAGAGACCATTTAGAAGGTTATTGCAGTAATCTAAGGAATGCTAGTGGTGTTAACCAAAGTGGTAGCAGTGTGAGGGTGTGAAAGATTGGATTTGGGATATGTGCAGCTGACAGGATGTTCTGATGGATTTGAGAAAAAAAAGAAGAGTCAGTGGGTTTGAGCAACAGGAAGGACATAGTCGTTGTTGTCTGATATTGGGCAGGCTGCATGTAGAGCCCTTAGGATGGAGGGTACGGAGATCAGCAACTCCATTTTATTTTTACAATTTTAAAAAAGTTTTTATTTTTTATTTTTATTTTTTTACTAATCTTTACACCCAGTGTAGGGCTCAAATTCATGACCCTAAGATCAAGAGTGGTGTGCTCTTCTGACAGAGCCAACCAGGCACCCCTGAAACTCCATTTCAGACATAGTGCATTTGAAATAATGTAGGGTTTTAGAGGGTTTTTTTTTTGTTGTTTTTTCATTTATATGATATTTGGGAAAAGGTAAAATTATAGGGACAGCAAATAGTTTATTGTTTCTTATAACGATACATTTGTCAAGACAGAACTGTACCATAAAGGAAGATAAATTTTACTGTATGTACATTAGACCAAAAAAAAAAAATCTATGAAGCAAACAAACAGAATTCTCTGAAAGCTCCTGATTCTGGGTTCTTCCAAGAAACTAGAAGTAAGAGTCTCACTAAGTTTATAGGAATTAAGCATGAGTAAGAAGTGAATAGGTAATTAGGAGGGTACCTAGTAGTTGATAGCTATAGTATGGAATGGAGATAAAGGAAATGTAATTCAAAGAAAAAATTATAAAAATTATACATCTGGTTCTGAGCCCTATTAAATTATCAATTTTATCTCTGAAAAGAACCTGTTAATCACTTCAAAAAATGTAAGGGAAAATGGGAGACAAAAGTAAAATTGCTTTCTGATTATAACCTTAAAAAGAAGGCAAACATCAATAAAAACTTAATGTGTTTCCCAGTTTTTGCTTGACTGACAATTATGAAACATACTTACCATTAGTTATGCCTTTTGATGTTTTTAAGCATATGCTTTCTTTCTTGCCTGAATTTCTTGTGTTTCATTCAGTATTTTCTATATATCAAATATGGTCCTAAAGTTATTCATATACATTTATTTTTTCATGAAAAGGCATCTTAAAAACTCATTTTCAGAGGAGAAAGATAGCTAAGGCAGAGAGCTTAAATAAATTGTCACAATCATCCAACCACATAGCCTGATTTCAAAGGCAAAACTAACTTTTTTAATAATTGTTTTTAGACTTGTTTCAGTACATATTAAATATTTTTTGTGTAAAATAATTCCACAGGGCTTGAATTATTAAATCTAGAATAGGTCAAAACTAAATACTTCACTAGTTTTCATTTAATTAATTTTGCTACTTGAGGGACGTCTGGGTGGCTCTGTTGATTAAACGTCTGGCTTCAGCTCAAGTCATGATCCAAGGGTCTTGGGTTTGAGTCCCACATTGGGCTCCCTGCTCAGTGGGAAGCCTGCTTCTCCCTCTGTCGACTGTTCCCCATGCTTGTGCTCTTTCTCTGACAAATAAATAAATAAAATCTTTGAAAAATAGATAAACAATGTTGCTGCTTGAAATTCTTATTTTTACACAGATTCTGAAATGAGAGCTATTTACATGAAATCTTTGCGCAGTCCATTGATGAGCAATCAGTATAAAATGGTCCATAAGAAACATAACAACATAAATATTTTCTCACAGGTATGAACTATAGAAATATAGCGGAGAGTTTCCTGATGAAATGTTGAAATATATTCCTGTTAATTAAGCCTCCATTGTTTCTAAAACTGGACTGTTAGATCTATTTGAGATAATTTCTGCCCTGATTCAGGAAGGAAGGTGGAAGAAATGTATTCTCAGAATGCCTTTTTTCCTAATTTGGTCAAATTATTCTTATCTTCAATTTGAGCCCATTAGAATTCACTATTGTTTTCCAATTAAAAGAATGTTTAAAAGAAGTGACTAGAAGTTCATCATAACTGTTAACAATTTTTAAGTCTTACATGTTCTCTTATTTCTCTTGAAAATTATTTTTTTACAAAGGGGTTAATTATAGATTATTTTTCATTTATGGACAAATTTTCACACTAGTCTTCTTTGTTTACAAATTGCCAATATTCAGCCTGGTAATATGGTCATTCATATCTCTATACTTCCATTGTGTTCGTTATGTAGCACTTATCCACAATATTTATAAATTACTGTTTATTTTTCTGGCTATCTACCTAGTATAAATTTCTAGAGGGTAAATTATTCTTTTTTTTAATCTCAGTCTTCCCATTTTCTTCCATAAAGAATATAGTCAGGATATATTTGTTGAGTGCAAGTGACTGGATTGATAAAGTGAAATATTCATAAAGATTTCATGTACTTAAAAGAATATGTTAAATACATACTGATTTTATGAAAGAAATTTATAATGTGCTAATTGATATATTTACTATAGATTCCTGAGCAAGATGAAACCTACTTAGAAGATAGTTTTTGTGTTGATGAAGATGAGTCTTACAAAAGCCAATCAAGTGAAGAAGAAGTGTGTGTTGATTTCAACATAATAACTGAAGATTGCTTTGCAAGTGGGAGTAAAAAATATAAAACCCGACGTGCAGTAAAGCTAAAACAAATGGAGATGAGACAGAATTGTGCACGTTCAAAAAAGAAATTATCCAGAATTATTTTACCAGATGATTCAAGTGAGGAGGAAAACACTGTAAATGATAACAGAGAATCCAGTATTGTGTTTAACCCAAGCACTGTTAATAAGAGCAACCAGCAGGACCATTGTTTGAATATAGTGTGTTTTGGGTCTTCATTGCAGTCCAAGGACCGTTGTGCCCCAGTTGTTAATCAGTCACCACAGCAGAGACAACAGACACCACTTCATTTAAAGGATGAAGTTTCTGACTTCAAACCGCAGAGCTGTAATAAAATTGAACCTACCTCATCGTCATTCTCTTCTGTTGATTCACAGAAAGACTGTAGAAAATTTCCAATTCATTTAAAGGTATGGATCAAATTAGAGAAAAAAACCTTCATATGTTTACCAAAAGAGATTTTTTGCTGTTTTCCTTTTTTTCCTAAGTCTATTCTTTTTTTTTTTTTTTTTTTTCTTTGAAGTAATCTTCATACCCAACGTGGGGCTTGAATTCACAAACCCAACATCTAGAGTCCCATGCTCTTCCAACTGTGCTAGCCAGTTTCCCCTGTTGTTTTGCTTTTTTGTGTGTTTTGTGTTAAGTAAGTCAAAATTAGCAAGTGGCGAATTCTTTTTTTTTTTTTTTTAAGATTTTATTTTTGAGAGAGAGAGAGAGAGCATATGTAGGCAGAGTGGCAGGCAGAGGGAGAGGGAGAAGCGGACTCCCTGCTAAGTAGGGAGCCTGATGAGGAACTCAATCCCAGGACCCTGGGATCATGACCTGCGCGAAAGACAGATGCTTAATCCACTGAGCCACCCAGGTGCCTCAGTGGTGAAATTCTTCAAACAAAATAGTACACTAAATTTATTGATAATTCATATAGGGATGTTTATGTTTTAGTATTTTTAAGTATGATAATCGTTTTCTTAATAAAACTCTATAAAGAAGCTTGATAGTTTTACAGAAAGGATGTAGGAAATGGGCTGCTTGCAAAATAAAATTAGCAGGAGTTACATGCTCAGAACTAGTTCCCCACAGATTAACTTTCTTCTCCGTTTCAGATATGTAACTTTACTGGGGAGAGAAGTTTAGGAACCACTACCTGATTTCCTTCCTTTAAAATTTTCTCTTTTTAGAATGGCCAGATAGTCCAGTTTCCAACTTCTCCCTGTCTTTTATTATTGCTGAAATAATCCCTAAAGCAACTTATAGTTTTTAAGTTTATATATTTTTGTTAAAATAGGGGTTAAAGGTTTTGGTAATAGGAATCCCTTAACTGTACATAACTGAGTTCTTTCCTTGATTGTTATCTTGGAGAGAGACCTAGACCTAAACTTCTATTTCTCTAAATACCTTATTCCGAGTGTTTTAGGCCATTCGGCCTTAGCAACATGCTCTAGTATCAACACTGTAGCTCTTAATTTGATGTTTTCAACTTTTTGTTTTTAGAGGTTTATTTATTTATTTTAGAGAGAGAGAAGAGGTGGAGAGGAAGAGGGAAAGGGGCAATCTTGGGCTCCATGCCCAGTGGAATCCAACACAGGGCTCAATCCTACAACCCCAAGATCATTACCTGACCTGAAGAGTAAGAGGCTTAACCAACGGAGCCACCCAGGCATCTGGATGTTTCCAATTTTAAACTTTCCCCAGGCTTTTTTGCACAAAGTTATTTCTTCAAGGCATAATTAGAATAAAGGTGACTAGATTAAGTCTTGTAATAGAACTCGAGGCTAATTAATTTCTCTGAGCCTCAGTATCTTTAGCTATAGTATAAAGATAATAATCCCAAGGGTCAAAGTACATAGTAAGCCCCTGGGTTTAAGATGGTTCAACTTTATTTTTTGACATTATGATGGGTGTGAAAACAATATGCATTATGTAGAAACCCTACTTAAGATTTTGAATTTTTTATCTTGTCCTGGGCCAGCAACCTATAGTTTGATACTCTGAGGTCATGTTGGCAGCTGCAGCTTCCAGTCAGCTACACAATTGTGAGTGTGAACCACTAATACACTTGTAACTCTCTCTACCCATACAGCCATCCTGTTTTACACATTTAGTACAGTATTCAATAAATTACAAGAGATATTCAACACTTTTATTGTAAAATAGGCTTTAAATCAGATGGGTTTTTCCCAGCATTGGCCAATGTATGTATGCTGAGCAATTTTAAAGTATAAGGTAAGCTATGATGTTCAGTAGGTTAGGTGCATTAAATGCATTTGCTACTTAACAATCTTTTCAATTTATGATGGATTTATTGAGAGGTAATCCTATCTCATACTTGAGAAAGATCTGTATATGCACAATCCTTTGGAAATTAGAAGCACTAACTACATTTCTACATTGGCATGCTCTAAAAAATGGATACATCTAGTAATACTTTGAGGACTGAAAAAGGACGAATAGATTTTTTATAGAAAGGTATTTTCAATTTTCTTCTGTTACTTATACTCCATTTCAACGTAGTATGATTATTCTCACTTGAAGTAGGAGGGGTGAGAACATGAGGTACATTTTTGTTGATGGTGGATTTTGCCTTGGGAAGAGGTAACTTTTTTATACAGTCTCAATTTTTTTCTTTACAGTTTCTGAACTTCAGTGTTATGTTTAGGAAACAGTTTTCTACTTCAAAATAACTAAGTATTCTAAATATTCTCTTTTGTTTCTTTAATGCAGTTTTTTTTTTAATTGAATACTGAATTATTTTGAAGATTATTTTTGAGTGATTAGGACTTCCATCTTTAGTTTAGGGTGTGGAAAACTGGAAAGAACATTGTTCCCTTCCTAGTCACAGCAGCAACAAAAAGCCAGATAATCCACAGAATCACGGTTTTACTTGAAACTATTGTGGAGCTGAGGTTGTAGATGAGCCTTATTTCTAAGGAAAGACAAGTGCTTCCATTGAGAGACTAGTTGATTTGGCACAGTTACTGCCAAAGTTACTGGGTACTGTATATTTTGGTAAGAAGACTAAGCTAAAACTTTAATAAATTGCAGAAGGCAATAAACTAGCATGAAAATTTAGAACCACTGGGAATTACACACAGAGAGGAATTCATAACTCCTCATGGGCTAGTCTTCATAGACTCAATCAGGTGTTCACAGGAAAGACAGAATCAGAAAAAGCCTCCTTTGCTAATGCCAGGCCTTTGGGAAGGTGACTTGCAGTTACTATAGAAAAGGCAGCAAACCCCATCTGTTTCCTTTCTCCCCTATTTCTCCTATAGAACAAAAAGCTGCTGGGGATGAGTAGCAGACCTTATAGCTATACCTCAGAGCCTAGGTGAAAGACCCTTTGCAGATGGAAGAAGGCAAAAAGAAAAAACATTCTATACCTGAGACAGAAGCGTGAAAACATCTTGGGCCTAGAGAATTAGAGATCTTCAACCACTGGGAGGAAGGAGGGCAGGATCACTGAGCAGATCCTATTTCTGAGACTGAGGGACAAAAGTCCAGCTCAGGCTGAAGCAGGAAAGAAGGAAAGAAGAATTTCCCTCCCTCCCCCACCACCACTTGCCCTGCTGCCGCCATGCCACCTCATGTGTCCAACATTCTCTCCAAGCAGGCTAGCAAGCACTAAGTAACAAAAACAATCAACTGCTGACAGGGACAAGGTAGTATAAAGAGAGAACATCACTGAGGTGCAGGCTCACGGAGAAGATCTAAAGCTGAGAGAACATTTCAAAAAATCATCGGCAGAACCCTGTCCCCATCCTAAATACAAAGTAACACTATGGGAGTTTAAAGTCTCTAGGCTAATCATAGCAATAAGAAAACCGGGATGCCTGGGTGGTTCAGTCAGTTAAGCATCTGCTTCATCTCCAGTCATGATCACAAGATCCTGGGACTGAGTCCCACATCAGGCCCCTTCCACAGCAGGGAGTCTGCTCCCTTTGCCTGCCACTCCCTGCTTGTATGTGCGTGCTTTCTTTCTGACACATAAGATCTTTAAAGACAAAACAAAACCCTAAACTCAACTTTTGACTAGATTGGTTAAACACCACACACTAAAGGCCTAGTCCCCACCCCCCCCAAGAAAAGCATAGCTGTTTCTAGAATTACTACTACCTTACACAAGATGTCTGGCTTTCACCCAAAAGTTACAAGATATATAGAAGAAGAAAACATTCCCAAGAACTTTCAGGTATGACTCAGATGTTGGAAATACCAGATAAGTATTTTAAGATAATCTTGATTAATATATTAAAGGTTCTAGTGGAAAAGTAAAACAAACATGCATGAAGAGAAAGAGACCATCATTCCAGAAATGGAAAATATAAAAAACAAGAAAGTGGAAATGCTAGAAATGGAAAGCATACTAAGAGTGATGAAGAATATCTTTAATGAGCCCATCAGTAGATGCAACACAATCATGGAACGAGAACAAACTTAAAGCTTGGTCAATAGAAATTACCCAATATGAAACACAAAGGGTGAATAAAAAAACCCCAGCATGGAGCATCCAAGAGCTCTGGGACTGTGTCCAACAATCTCAGATACACATAATTGGAATTAAGGAGAAGAGAGAATAGGTTAGAAGATCTATTTGTACAGGCAATGACTGAGAATTTTCCAAAATTAATTGGCAAACAAATATCTGAGTCTCTATTTTCACTTCTTTTTGGTATATACCTAGGAGTAGAATTACTGGGTCATACAGTAATTCTGTGTTGGTTTTTTTTTTTTTTTTTTTTAAGATTTTATTTATTTTTTTGACAGACAAAGATCACAAATAGGCAGAAAGGCAGGCTCCATGCTGAGCAGAGAGCCCAATGTGGGGCTTGATCCCAGGACCCTGGGATCATGACCTGAGCTGAAGGCAGGAGCTCAACCCACTGAGCCACCCAGGCGCCCCTTGTGTTTAACTTTTAAGGAACCTCCAAACTGTTTTCCACAGTGGCCAAACTATTTTACATTCCCACCAGCAATGTAGGTTCCAGTTTTTTCACATTCAGACAACACTTATTTTACTGTTTTGTTTTTCATTTTAGCCATCCTACTAGGTGTGAAGTGGTAGCTTGGTCCTTCATGTTACATAGTCACTTTGATCATGTTGAAGGAAGAAAAAAACAGTTAAAAAGAAGAAATAATATCAGTAAGGAAAATAAGTTTCAGGTGTTAGAAGTTTATGGCACTAATATTTAACCTGATAGTCACCAATATTTTCCGCCTTTTCAGGTTGGTCATACTCTGGAGGATTTGAGAACTTCCGTGGCAAATTGTTCCAATTCAAGACCACATTTGGCTGGCACATATGCTTCTCTTAGACTTCCACAGGAAGGCCAAAGAACTTGTATTCTTGTAGATAGTTGTGAAATCACTTCTGGATCAGAAGTAATTTCTTCCCTAAGAGCAATTCATGGCTTACAAGTAGAGGTTTGTCCTCTTAATGGCTGTGATTACATCGTGAGCAACCGCATGGTGGTGGAAAGGAGGTCTCAATCTGAGATGTTAAATAGTATCAATAAGAACAAACTCATTGACCAGATCCAGTACCTACAGAGCATGTTTGAAAGAATATGTGTGATAGTGGAGAAGGACAGAGAAAAAACAGGTTTGTGTTTTTAAATGTTTTTGTTTATAAAGCTGTAAAGGAACTAGATTATTGTTTAATTCACTCTGCTATCAGTATTTGGAAACTCTTAAAATATAAATACCTGACTCAAAAATGTCACTTTATGTGTTTATATGAAGCCATAATGTTTTTCATTAGTCATTATATTTATTTTATGCAATTATCATTAGCTGCTTCATAAATAGGTTTATTTTTGGATTTTTTTAGTCATTGTGTCTAAAGGCAGTTTGAGAGTTAAAGGGTAAGAAATTGAAGGCAAGTAAACCAGTCATGCATTTTTTTCAGGGGCTTCAGAAAGGATAGGACCTTAAGGCAGTAGTGGGAAAAAGGAGGAGGATTTAGGGGATTTAGGAGGCAGGATTGGCAGTAGTTGGTGGAAGGAGGCAAGAATTACCCTTGAATCAACTGATTTCTTTCACCGGGCACTAGGTAGTGCTGCTTTTTATTAATTATGATTATCAGAGAAGAGCAGATTTGAGGTATAAAGAGAGTTCAGTTGAATACTCAGGTATTCTTATTAGGGAGCTGAAATGGGTGCATAGGAGCTTCAGTTATGGAATTTCTTTGGGTGGTGCCTACTTGAAGGGGGAGCCCTGAGAATGATAAAAAAGGTCATGGAATATGGAATCAGAAGACACACTGAATTCTATTGTCACAATAGCTATGTGACGTTGCATTAACAAATCACTCCCTCTGAGGGGTTAATAATATACTTGTTCTATTCATTTTGTAATATTATGAGGACTAAGAGAAATCATGCAGGCAAAAGGCCAGTATGGAAGAATTCAAGAGTTATACAGCCACACAGTATAAAGTAAAAGGAAATAATGTAGTTTATATAAAACACTGGGTTGATAATTGAACATTGTACCTTTTTATCCCCATACTGTCAGTGGTAAACTATATGGCCTTGGATAAGTCGCTCTTTCAGTAGCCACGTTTGCCTGTCTCTTTCTTTCCTTCTTTCTTTTTCTGACAAGTGACTTGATTAAGCTATCTCTTCAGTCCTCTTAGGGCTAAAATTCTATAATTTCCTCTTTATCAAAATATCCTTTATAAAGGAAATAGATTTGGAATAAAAGGAAAGTAACATGGCAAAAGTTGCAGGAAAAAAAAGTTATGGAAAAATTTTTGTTTTGTTTTTCCGCAATGAAAAGTGCCCCCAAAAGGATGGAGGATAGAATATGAAAAGAAATGAATGGGAAAGGTAGGGAAGTAACTTAATAGGCAAGAATTAAGGATGACGCTAAAATGGGTATGCAGGGTTTTGAGTTACTCTTGGGATAAATATGTAAGATTTTATATCAGTTAAGCCAGTACTTGAGCTATTCATCAGTGCTAGCATTATGAATTTTAGAATAATATGGTATTGGTGTTTAGCAATGAATTATCTAGGAATATGAGATCTCTCCTGCTGACTCATCTTTTTGATTCTAACTGAAGATCCTCATAAGGATAATTCTTCCTATTTTATCTCCCAGATACTTGAGAATCACTAAATCTTCAGTTGAGCTTTTCTCATTAGCATAAGATGGCACTAATTTGCTTAATGGGTATGGATCTTGGGATTTTGATTATATGTAGTATTAATGATTCTACTTAATATAATTTACCAATTATAGTTAATTATAATTAATGAATTAATTACTTAATGTAATTTACTTAATGTAATTTAATGTATTTTCCTAAATATGAAATATTTAGGAGACATATCCAGGATGTTTAGGAGAACAAAGAGCTACGACAACTTGCTGAGTGCCTTAATTGGTGCTGGAATCCGAATTCTTTTCAGTTCCTGCCAAGAAGAAACTGCAGATTTGCTAAAGGAACTATCTTTACTAGAACAAAGAAAGAATGTTGGTATTCATGTTCCAACGGTGGTGAGCAGAAATAAATGTGAGGCACTTCAATTTTATCTAAGTATTCCCAATATAAGTTACATAGCTGCATTAAATATGTGTCACCGGTTTTCTTCTGTGAAAAAGATGACTAACAGGTATGTCTGTTTTAATATTTTTATTTTTTTTAAGATTTTATTTATTTATTTGACACACAGAGACACCAAGAGAGGGAACACAAGCCAGGGGAGTGGGAGAGGGAGAAGCAGGCTTCCTGCCAAGACTGGAGCCTGAGGTGGGGCTCGATCCATTGCCTTTGGGGAACTTAGAGCCTTCTGGGAGCTAGAGAGACAGCTCTTATATTTGAGCTTACATTTTTTTTTTTTTGAACATACACGGTAGATCATTTATTATACAAATCACATTTTTTAACCAAAGTAAAGATAAATTACAACTTTAATTTAAGCTACAAATTTCACAGGTATCGCAATGAAATGCATAGGTCGTAAGGCTCACTTTGGATTCATCTCAAGAATATAAAAATGCACTTACTTTTTCTTAAAGTGAAAACTAAGCAGTTCCTTAACTTTACATTATTATGTCCTCACAAGTTCACCTTCCCATCAATATCCTTCTCTAGAAAAAGATTGAGAGCTCATTGTCAAGTTAGAGCAATATTGTCTAGCAACATACTAACGTCTCCACTGTCAAGGGCTACTTGTATTATAAGTTCCCCAATGTATTTTTTTTTTTTTTTTTTTTTTTTTTTTGCTTTTTAAAAATATTTATTTATTTATATTTCTTTTCAACGTAACAGTATTCATTGTTTTTGCACCACACCCAGTACTCCATGCAATCTGGGCCCTCCTTAATACCCACCACCAGGCTCCCCCAACCTCCCATCCCCCGCCCCTTCAAAACCCTCAGGTTGTTTTTCAGAGTCCATAGTTTCTCATGGCTCACCTCCCCTTCCAATTTCCCTCAACTCCCTTCTCTCCATCTCCCCATGTCCTCCATGTTATTTGTTATGCTCCACAAGTAAGTGAAACCATATGATAATTGACTCTCTGTTTGACTTATTTCGCTCCGCATAATCTCTTCCAGTCCCGTCCATGAGCTTGCATTTTTTTATCTTTTTTTAATTGTGTTATGTTAGTCACCATACAATACATCATTAGTGTTTGATGTAGTATTCCACAGTTCATTGTTTACGTATAATACTCAGTGCTGCTTGCAATACGTTCCAACTTAATACCTGCCACCAGGCTCACCCATTCATCCCACCCTTCTCCCCTCTAAAACTCTGAGTTTCTCAGAGTCTGGGCTGTTTAGTTTTGGAACTAGACAAATGTGATATTTGCAAATTTTACAAGATTTTGTCTGTTATATTGCTTGAAAAGGAAGATTTCAGAAAATAGGTTAATTAAACCAAAGGCCCATGTGTAAAACAATGAAATTATTTTTATATATGAATTTATATATATAGAATAACTTTTATTTAAACTCATGCTACGGACATATTAACTCTTATGTTTGGTGCTCTTTAAGCAAATAAGATTAAATTATACAAAAGTTCTACTCATTTATTTTTCAGCTCACCTCAAGAAATCTCTTTATGTGCACAAGTAACTCATCAGAAGGCTGAGGAGATATACAGATATATTCACTATGTATTTGATATGCAGATGTTACCAGATGGTCAACCAAAGTAGACTACAATCTGATGCATGATCATATTGCTCAGGTTCGGTTATGAAAAAGAACTCTCGCAATACTGAATGCACTTCAATAATCATTATTGTGGTTTGTGGTGATCAGTTTAAAATATGTAAAAGAATAGTTTCATATGTATTTTATATTGTGTATATATATTTTTTATATAGATTATAATTATTTTAAAAGAAAACCTGATATTCAGTAATCATTTTGATTAACTAGATTATGAAACTTATTTATTGAATAAAAGAAGGTTTACTGAAGGTGCTTTAAAGAAAGTAGAAGCTTGGGATAGAGATGTATTTTAGAAAATTTCCAGAGATTATAGCACTGTACTTGCCATTTGTTGGCATAATAGGTTGAGGTGTCTGACTGCTGCCAACTTAATGGTCATAAATAATTTTCCTATATAAAAATGATATTATCATACAGAATATTTGAAATGTCCTGAGTCTATCTACATATTGGGTAAGATGTGAATGGTAGCTCTATCATTAGAAGTGTGCTTCAGTTACTAGGAGAGATGAAAATTTAACTGAATATGATTATCTTATCAAAAGTTTCCCAATCAAGTACAGTCAAATCCTGCTAGTATGAACTCCAACCTACACTGCTTTTTTTGTTGTTGAAATATCATATTCAGAGAAGTGGAGTATTGGCTTAGATTTGGGAAACTTGTTAGTATCAGATGAGCTGTTCAATGTGGACTTCACTGTGCCCTTAATAGTGTCTGTGATGCTATGGATATTTTAGGATGTCTCCAGTTTTATCTGCAATATCTGAGGCCCTCCTAGTCAGTCTTTAACTATGGATCCCCCCCCCCCCCGCCCTGCCATTTAGAGTCCTTTATTCTCTGGTTGCCTCATTGTTTTCTTGTTACCCTGCAGAGTAGGTGAACTAACCTCACAGTTGAGTTCTGCTTGCCTTACACCAGGCAGGGACTTCAGAGTTCACCTAATTCAGATTTTTTTCTTTTTTTAAAGATTTTATTTATTTATTTGACAGAGAGATCACAAGTAGGCAGAGAGGCAGGGAGAGAGAGAGAGGAGGAAGCAGGCTCCCTGCCGAGAAGAGAGCCCAATGCGGAACTCGATCCCAGCACCCCGAGATCATGACCTGAGCTGAAGGCAGTGGCCCAACCCATGAGCCACCCAGGCGCCCCTAATTCAGATTTCTTTTCTCTTTTCTTAGCAGGTGGAAATAAGGCCCACAAACAAGTGACTCATTCAAGTTTACTGGGAAATCTAGAACCAGAACCCAGGAATTAGAGACAGGTCCTGCCTCCCCCCCCACTAAAAAGTTAACCCTTAATTGTGAGCTTAGCTTCTTTGTGGTAGTATAAATTCTTAATTCTACTTAGAGCAGCAGATTTCATAGTTCTACTGTTCAATAATTCTGTCGAAGTGAGAAATTCTAGAAGTTATTGGCTCATGTGCAAGCATCGATTTATTTTTCTTTCAGGCTCAAATTTACCCTTTGGAATCTTGCTATAACGGACTGGACTTTTTGAACATTTCTCCCTATAGTGGGCATGATTTAAGCTTTATCAGTAGAAGGAAGGGGCTTCTTTCTGGCTCCAGTTTGCTGTTCTGCTGCTGCTTATTCCTGCTACCTGTTGTCAGTGGTGCAGGGGTGGGGGACATTTGGTGGTACCATGCCCTAGCTGCATTCCAGAAGCATGCAGTTCCTCAACAACTTCCCACTGACCTGGGAATGATGACCACCTTGCAGCACCTCCCATGCAGACACCAGTGTGCTCATATTCTTTGTGTCCAACCACCAGACAAAATATTCTATTAATTAACCTGGTGTGAGGGAGACAACCTAGAGGATTTTATTTATTTATGCTTGCCGTGTACAGAAGAACTCTATTCATATTTAAGCTGCAGTAGTCTTCTTTATACTTTCATTGGTAGCACTTAACTGTCAACCTTAAAGATGGATTATTAATCCATCTTTAAGCCTATTTTTAAGTTTCCTTTGGAGGTTACTTTAAGGCTTACTAGTTTATCTTATGACCTGATGGAAAGAAATGGAACTAACCAAGTACCTGGCAGGTGGGATACAGTAAAGTAGACTAGGAAGGACACTGAATGAGTTCTAGCAGGACAAAGGGAATTGGGAAGGGGGGGAAGGCCACACTTTAGGGTGTTAAGTCTGTGCTATATCAAAATTATCCTTTTGTTTCCCATTATGGAATTTAAGTACCCTCTAACTCCTTAAAAACACTATCCATTAACATTAAACAACATGGTATTATACCAAATATTGGCATAAAACTGTATTTCACTAAGATAATCTCTTCATTTGTTCCATTCTACATCTAAGTCTTTGTGGCAGAAACAATTATGAACTCAGTCTAGTATCTCAGCAATATTCTTTTCAAATCTTATGTTTCCAAAAGTTTAATAGTTATACAACTGATTGTTACTGACTAAATTCTTAAGAAACAAGAAAACATATTTTTTACTAAAAGTTCTGAGAATTTTTGAGGCAACAAGCTGAACCAATAACAAAGTGCATATTTATTTACTTTTTATGATCCAGTAATCAAACAACAACAACCAAAATACAAATGTTATAAAACCAAACCAAGTTTATTTGAACAATCTAACTGGAGAGAAAGGGTAAGTGAATATATACTATAACCACAGGAAAAATATTGTATGTCAAAATGAGCTAAATGAGCTAAATAATGTATTTCTAAAGGAGCTGAAAAGAAAATGTTCACTATAACATGGTTTATTAACTTCTTACAATGTAGTTCAACTACTTGAATGTTTGCCTAATCCAGTCTTTTTGAGACCAATGTCTGCATATGTAAATAAGGTGTAATGCAACAAAATTTGTTCTCTGATTCTACCTAATAAAATAACGAAAAAGCAATAAATTAAATTTATATAGGTTTCATAGGTATGCTAATCACAAGTTTTAAGAAAAAAATCTGGAGAAAGAGTGTCACGTTAGTTTCAATAACATGTAATTTAAATATTAAATCAATTCTGGCTTGTATACCAAGTGATAACAAATGCTAACTCAGACATTTTCATGTACCTAGTATCCAGTACCCAGCAATCCAGTCTACTTTTCATTCTCCCTCCCCAACCCTATTCCTAAAGGGAACAATATTTTCTTGGAAGCTTTTAAAAAATCTGGAACATGATTTTCTTAAAGTAAGCAGACTTGGATGCTTAAGCGAGACTTATCTAGAATTTTTTTTAAGATTTTATTTATTTAACAGAGATCACAAATAGAGAGGCAGGCGGGGGGGGGGGGAGCAGGCCCCCTGCCAAGCAGAGAGCCTGACATGGGGCTTGACCTCAGGACCCCGTGATCATGACCCGAGCCGAAGGCAGAGGCTCTAACCCCTGAGCCACCCAGGTACCCCTAGAATATTTTAATATTGCAGAAATTTACAAATATCTATACAAGCAAAACAACTGTCCTTAAATTTTAGTAACCTGCAGCAATGAGCAATATTTACAGGAGGATGTTTATTCTGAATATAAACTCCTAAAACCTTCCACAATTTCATATGAAGGTATGTTATAAGGAAAATACATATATTCCAAAAGAAGATACAGATATCTGCTTCTTGATAAAAATCCTGGAAATATTTTCTCATTTTTACTATGCAGAATCAGAATTTGAAAAATAATAATCTTTGTCTTCTTCATCTAAAGACTCCATAGCATTAGTGAAAAGTTTTCCAATACCAGAATTTCCTCCTAATTCTGTAAAGAGAAATTTAATAAAGATTAGTATACTTCTAAAAGTAATTTCAAAGAAACTGAAAAGAACTGAGAAACTGAATAGTTTAAGTCTGGCCCATTTGAGAGCAGTTAATTTCATGTACCATGTTAATAATGAGGTTATCTTATAATAGATTAAGCTACAAAAGAAAAATAACTTACCTTTGTTAAACAGGGTTTCTTTCTTTGATGTTGGAGTTAAAAAATCCGTTTCAACCTGCAAGAAAGTTTATATTAATAGTAAATAGTACCTTCTGTGAATTCTGCCTCAAACATAGACAAAATAAGCATGCTTCACCCCAAGTACCTTGAACACATGCCTATAATGATACCTAATCACATTATAATTATCTGTGAAATGTCTAATTTTAAGTTGAATTTATCTGCGGCAAGAATACTTATTCAGTGTTTTTCCCATTGCTGGCAAACATGACTTATAAGAAAATATTACAAACTAATGCTGCAGAAGTGACGGGATAGTCTGTGGGCCTCTGGACAGTTGCCAAAATCTAAGTACTCAATCCATTACATTACACTAGCAGAATTTAAATTCTTGTCTAAAATGGTAACTTAAATGACAAATTTTAAATGTATAATACATACTTATTACATCAATGACTTTTAAACTTTTGGCCATGGCTGCCTATCTTTAAAAAATGAAAAGGAATAGAATAGAAAATATGACAGGGTATATCCACTGTACTAAAGGTAAATATAGTTCAAACTTTTCAGATACAAACCCATGATCAGATTGTGATATAAATGTACTTTTTCTTGTGAAATGAGTTAAAACCACTATTCTATCATTTAGCTCTCAAAATCATTCAAGGACACTAAACCCATGATTCCCTCATCAATGATAACCATACGTGAATAAAATGAGATTAGAAAGCCCAAACAGTTTGTCTTATTATAAAGCTGGTACGGGAAGTCAAATCTTGAAATCAGAATTTTTAACACTAAATCCTTTGCTCTTTCTGTCCTCACACACTAGCTACAAAATACTAGTCTGTGAAAAAAATAGGACTAAATCACAAGGATATTATTATATTTCAGTAGATTGCTCCCATTTTGACACATTAAGAAGAAAAGAAGTCCAATACTGGTTAGGATGATTATCAGAAATACAAAGAAAAATTCTTAATAGGAAGGGTTCTTATAGATTTATCCATGTGAACAGACTAAGTGGATTAAGATCTTGCTACTACTCAGTATGGTCTATGGACAGCAACATAGACATCCGAAGCTTTAGAAATGTAGAAATCTCAAATCTACTGGTTCAGAATCTGTTTAACAAGATCCCTAAGTGACTCTTGGCCACATTCGAGTTTGTGAAACAGTTGTCAAAACAATCCAACTTTTTACTGGTGAAACAGAGACTAGAAGCCAGCCAAGTCTTTCTCACTATGATGATTCCAGATCCTTTGCAACAAACCACAATTTCATTCTCTGGTCTCAGGAATGTGGGACTGGAAAAAGGAAATCTAAGAATCATTGAGTCTGTCTGCACCCTCAATACTGGAGATTTCTTTTAAAGAATTTAGTCTCCAGGCTGATTTTAAGTATCTACCATTTCCTGTGGACAAAGGAAACCCATAGAGATTGGACAGGATTATGTAATCCCAATGTTTAGTTTACAAACTCTCTGAGAAGAATTATAATCTAGAGCAAGTGTGCAATATAAATATTTCAACATGGGTGAGGGAGGAAGAAATTGCTATAATCTGGTCAGAAGGAATATACAATCAGGAGACAAAGGGGTTCTTCATTTTACCTCCATAAATAATATTCTCTAAGAGTAACTACTTTGAGGGCAAGAACTTTTACATATAACTCTCACAGTCTGCCATATATTATAGTTATTCCATAAAGGTGATGAATAAATGAAGAATAAATAAACTTACTTTTTTCTTGATATTGCCCCAGACAATGCCACCTTTACTTCTATGGTTTTTTTGCATACGAAAGACATATTTATCACAATCATTCCTGTTTGAATACAAAATTTTAAGTCAACATTAACTATCATACTTCTCTCCACAGCCTGAATAGCAATTGACAAAATTAATTTAAAATGTGTTTTGATCTTTAAAAAGTACATTTTCTGGGGAAAAGTATATTTTCTGGGAAGTTGATAAAGAGTTAGTATCCAAAATATATAAAGAACTTCTGCAACTCAGCACCCAAAATAGAAATAATCCAATTAAAAAGCAGGCAGAAGACATGAATAGACAGTTCCCCAATGACTCCAGATGGCCAACAAACACATGAAAAAAATGCTCAACATGACTGATCATCATGAAAATTAAAATCAAAGTACGAGATATCACCTCATACCTGTCAGAATGACTAAAATCAACACAAACAATAGGTATTGGGGATGTGGAGAAAGGAGGAACTTTGTGCACTGTTGGTGGGAATGCAAACTGGTACAGCCACGTGAAAAATAGTACTGATATTCCACAAAATGTTAAAAATAGAGCTACCCTATGATCCAGCTATGGCACTACTGGGTGTTTATCCAAAGAATACAAAATATTAACTCAAAGGGATACTGCACTGCAATGTTAAGAGCAGCATCACCTACAATAGCCAAATCATGGAAACAGCCCAAGTATCCATCAATTGATGAATAAAGAAAATGTGGCATATATATAAAATTGAATATAACCTAGCCATAAAAAAGATTAAAATCTCCATTTGCAACAACATGGATGGAGCCAGAAAGCATGTTAAGCAAAATAAGAGAAAGACAAATAACCATGTGATTTCACTCAGACTTGTAATTTAGGAAACAAAATAGATGAACTGGGAGGTGGGGTGGGGAAAGGCAAACCAGGAAACAGATTCTTAACTATACAGAACAAACTGATGGTTACCAAAAGGGAGGTAGATGGGGGAGGGATGGGCTAAATGGGTGATGGGGACTAAGGAGCATACTTGTGTCCACCCAGTTAAGCACTGGGTGTCCTATGGAAGTACTGAATCACTATATTGTACACCTGAAACTAATATTAATCTGTATGTTAGCTAACTAGAGTTTAAATAAAAACTTAAAAACAGGAAAAGTGTATTTGTCTTTTCCATTTTTTTTTTTAAAGATTTTTATTTATTTATTTGACACAGAGATTACAAGTAAGCAGAGAGGCAGGCAGAGAGGAGGAAGCAGGCTCCCTGCTGAGCAGAGCAGAGAGCCTGATGTGGGGCTCGATCCCAGGACCCTGGGATCATGACCCGAGCCGAAAGCAGAGGCTTTAACCCACTCAGCCACCCAGGCGCCCCTGTCTTTTCCATTCTTAAGACAACAGTGTACTAATGGAAATGGACAAAATGCTTCAACCTAACATTTTAAAGGAAACACTGAGTAAGAATATTCTAGGAAATTAAGGTTTTGCTTCTTGCTCATTGTCCCATTTGTGTTCTTTCCAATCATTATCTTGCTCTTTTTTCCAAAGTTCACTGAGACAACTTGTCCCTGGACTCCCTTTAAGACCTCTCACTACCTTCTACTGTTCATTTCCTTCCCTATCGAGATTGAATCTTAACAGTTAGCCACTTTAAGGATATACCTGGTGATGAAAATCCTCAATTTATAGCTTCCAACTAAATGTTGAGGCGTTTCTTTTTAGTTTATTTTCCCCCTTCTCATTCTTAGCAAATACTTGGCTCAGTTACAGACACAAACTGAACCTAAACAGATTGGTTGTTCCCATTTCTCCCTACGGTTCGTAGTCTTGCTTATAACAGTAAATACCAACTGAACACCAATTCTAATTCTCTCTCTTGAGTTCAAGATCCTTTATGATCAAATATCCTTTATGATAATCTGGAAGCAACCATAAAGCTATGACATGTTGAAATTTCTAAATATATGACTGTATTAAGATATTAATGTGAACCACAAACACTGCTGTATAGCTAGTGAATAAGCCTGGCCAGCTGTTCAGGATCAGCACCCCATGAGCCTGCTGTCCTGTACAAAAAAGTCACTTCTGAAGTGATAAAAACTGTTTCATTATTTAAAATTAAAAGGAGGCTTAGGAAACTCATTTTTTCAAAGTTTTCGGAGATATATTCATGATATTAATGAGTCCACCATGTGTTCCATTGGGGGGAAAAAAAGATGTATTGCCATCATTGTAAAAGTAATATAAAAGAAAACCAAAAACCAAAAGTCATTCAGTGAGGGATAATGGCTAGTGATGTTTTTAGTCAAGAAATTTCCTCTCTGAATATATTATGTAAATTGGGATACTATTTATAATCTATAATCAACTGAACATTATTCTTTGTTGTTAAAAATTCTTTTAAGGTTGGGGCGCCTGAGTGGCTCAGTGGGTTAAATTCTGACTTCAGCTCAGGTCATGATCTCAGGGTCCTGGGATCAAACCCTGCATTGGGCTCTCTGCTCAGTGGGGAGCCTGCTTCCCACCCCCACCACCTGCCTCTCAGCCTACTTCTGATCTCTGTCAAATAAATAAATAAAATCTTAAAAAAAAATATTCTTTGAAGGCATGATTCATAGAATATAATAATATTATATTTTCTATATATAATATATATTTAAAATATGTACAAATATATTACATATATACATGTATAATATATTTATATAAAATATATGAATATATAATTACATTATATATAATGTAATAATATCTATTATATATAAATATATAATATATTAAATATATTTATATATCATATGTATTCTATTATATGGACATATTATTCTATTATTCTATTCTACATATTATTCTATTATATGGACAAATTCTAATTTAACTTTATTGGACATTTAGGTCATTTCCATATTTCCAGTATTGTTTCATAATGATCGTCTTTGTTCATACAGATGTACATAACATACTTCCCCAAATACATTTCCTCATAAAATGACTAACAAAATTCAAGGGCCAAAGGGATAAATATTTTAAAATTTTTGATGATTTGGCCAAAGTGCTTACCAAAAACTTTGTCCAAAATTATACTCTCAATATACTTTCACTTGCAATGAATACCAAATCAAAAATAAACCAAAAATAATTTGTGGATTGCTGGGGGAAAATTATGATTTTACCAAGTAAATGCAAATTAAAATTTCATTAAGCTCTAAGAGAGGACTGAATACTTTTTTTCACAGTCATTATTATTTGGCTTCTGCCTCAAACCATAGAAATTACTTTTCATAAAATCAGCATTGTCCTGCTTGACTGTCAAATGGAATGGCTTATTTTCAGGCCTCTTATTTATTACTTTCCATCTTTTCTCTGTATTATTGAATGTTGGTCACCCCTGATTTTTCTTAATTTTATTTATATTTCAAGTAGTTCCTGTATTCACATAGTTCAAAATTCAAAAAGTTTCCCTCTTATTTTCATCTACAAGTGATCTTAGTTCCTTTTTGTAGGGATCATTAATCTTTTCAGTTTCTTATATATTCTTCCAGATATATTTAATAAAAGGAAAGCAATTACATATATATATGTATATATACATACACACACACACATATATATGCACATATAACATATGCAAGTACACACACAGCCAAATAATTCACTGCATCTAACTTTTTTCACTTAATACATCTTGAACATTTTACCATAATAGTACCCAAAGAATTTCTTCATTAATTTCTATGGCTACATAATGTACCAGAGTTTATCTGACTAGAATTTGAGTTGCTTCTAGTCTTTTGCTATTATAAACAATACTCTAATAAGCTGTGCATTCACTATTTGAGAAGCAGGACTGATAGGTCAAAGAGCATGTGTATTCACAATTTTGACAAATATTGAAAAACTGCTTCTTAGAGACACTATACTAATTTACCTTCTCACTAGTAATGCATGAGAATGGCTTTCCTTTCCTCTTAATTTTTAGGAGTGCTGCATTAGGAAAATTAGCCTTTTCCTTTGATGAATTTCATATATTCTTTTGACAGATCACTGTTTATTTTTTTTCTTCACTGTTTATCTTTTGATTGCTTATGGTGGTTGGTAGGGGAAAACTGTTTCCCTGGTTGACTTTATGATTCTTTTTGTTAGTGTCTTCTGAGTCTTGCATCATAGTTTGAAAAGACTTTTACTAATCAATGATTATCAAATAATCCTGCAAGGTTTCTTATGGTTTATTTTATAGTGTAATATGTTATGCAAAACTTTGATCCATTTGGAATTTTCCTGATGTAAAGTGTGAGCTGTGTCCCTATACTGTCCCTACTTGTTTATCCTTGACTTTTAAAAACTATTCTTTCTTGATTTTTTTCAATGGTAACTCTTATTACTGACATCTACTATCCAACTCATGAAATGTTAAATGCTGATGCAGAGAATTACAGTATCATATGCCCATTTACCTATTTACAGAGGCTAGCATGCCAGGACTGACATGTTGACACTGTGGAGTTTTTGCCAATGGAAAGACAACTGATGATGGAGTTGCTGGATTTTTGTCCATACTTGGCAGAATATCATCCTCTTCTGCACTATCCTGGAGACTTGGCAACTAGAAAACAAATATATATATATATATATATATATTTTTTTTTTTGTCAGAGAGAGAGCAAGCGAGAGGGAGCACAGGCAGACAGAATGGCAGGCAGAGTCAGAGGGAGAAGCAGGCTCCCTGCGGAGCAAGGAGCCCGATGTGGGACTTGATCCCAGGACGCTGGGATCATGACCTGAGCCGAAGGCAGCTGCTTAACCAACTGAGCCACCCAGGCGTCCCGAAAACAAATATTTATTACCAGCCAGCAGACAACCCTAAAAATGGCATTTCTCATTATCACTAAATGTTTTTGGGTGGGCTAGTAAGTTGTTTTCCTCCTTAAATTTTCCAGCTGAGAGAACATATTAGTGGTTACAGAACAGAGCCTTTAAAAAATTTTGGTTCTATTGTGTTAAACAGAGACAATGACGCCTATTTCTAAAAGTTGTGAAAAGACCAGGAGTTAGCAAATATTTCCTGTAAAGGGTCAGACAATATATATTTTAGGCTTTGTGGACCTCACAGTCTCTGTCCCAAATATTCAACTCTGCTGTTGTAGCATGAAAGGGGACATAGCTGAGTAAACAGTGAACATGTCTGTGTTCTAATAAAATTTTTTGTTTCTAAAAAATGTGGCCTGTCAGATTTGACCCATGGGTCATGGTTTGCTTACCTCTGTGTAAACAGAACAAAACAGAACTAATTCATTGATTATTATGCTTGGCACTTAATAGGAATTCAAGCAATATTAAACTTTTGTGTATATATATTTCCAATAAACAATTCAATCCTTAAGATTTTACCTTCTGATACATTAAAACCTTAGAGAAGCCTGAAATGATGGTAGAATTATATAACGGATATAACCCCAAAAAGACCATGGCTGTTATGTAGGAAACAAAGTAAGAGCCTCAGATGGCTCCCTTAAAATATCTTCCTTTATTTGTGTAGGCTAAAAGACCCCAGAAAATGATGTTACTAAATTCTTAAAGCATTGTGTAACTTTTTAGTATTGGAGATGATGTAACAATATGAAGAAATGAGTAAATTTTTAAAAAATTGAGTAAATTTAAAAACTACTTAAGTTTAGCTCACTAAAACAAAACAACTCTTTGAATTTTTACATTTCAATGAGTTGTCTGTATCTATCCATTTTTGCATTAATCTTACTACTCTTTAACATTTACATTTATATTCAAGACATAGTCTCAAATTTGCAGTTAATATTTATATTGTATTTATCTTGCTTCTAGTTTGCTACTGTAAAGATCAACCTGCCATGAATATCCTTGTCAAGATTTTTGGCTTCAGGGTGCCTGGGTGGCTCAGTTGGTTGAGCATCTGCCTTTAGCTTGGGTCATGATCTCAAGGTCCTGGGACTGAGCCCCACGTTGCACTCTCTGTTTAGTGGGGATGCTGGCTCTCCCTCTCTCAAATAAATAAAATCTTAAAAAAAAAAAAAGATTTTTGGCTTCTTTTGAATTTCTTAAGATAAATTCCAATGAATACAATTAATCTAATGGTTCTTTAACAAAACCATGATGCTTTCCAAAGGGTATGATTAATTTTACATCCACTAATGTATGGCTACATCATTATCTCCACTGCTTTTGTTAGTGGATATTTTAACTCATTTTTACAAAAGAGTGTAACTTAGAATATATACATATACTTAGTTTTCTTTTGATTGTAAGCTAATATAACCACCTCCCCAAATATTCAGTCTTTTGAAATTTTTTCATGCCCACTTTTTCCCTGCAATCTTGACATTTTGTTTTATAATTTTTAAACATTTTTTTTAATAAACATATAATGTATTATCAGCCCCAGGGGTACAGGTCTGTGAATCATCAGGTTTACACACTTCACAGCACTCACCATAGCACGTACCCTCCCCAATTTGACATGTTTTTTTTAAAGATTTTATTTATCTGAGAGAGAGAGAGACAGCAAGCATGAGTGGGGGGAAGGGCAGAGGGAGAGGGAGAAGCAGATGCCCCACTGAGCAGGGAGCCTGACTCAGGGCTGGATACCGGGACCTTGATATCATGACCCAAGCCAAAGTCAGACATTTAACTTAACTAAGCGACCCAGGCACCTGTTGACAAATTTTATTAATTTTAATAACACCTGAATTAATTATAAACACTGGCATTATATTTTGTAAATATTTTTTCCCAATTGCTGGTTTTAATTTTTTTATTTTTATTTTTTTAAAGATTTTATTTATTTGACAGAGAGATAGAGAGCACAAGTAGGCAGAGCAGCAGGCAGAGGGAGAGGGAAAAGCAGGCTCCTCGCTGAGCAGGGAGCCCGACATGGGGCTAGATCCCAGGACCTGGGATCATGACCTGAACCAAAGGCAGTGGCTGAACTGACTGAGCCACCCAGGTGCCCCCAACTCCTGAAGTTTTTAATTATGATTTTTCATACTATAAAAATTCATTTATACAAATGACAAAATTTATGTGCCATTAAATCCCTCCACTGTATTTACTATACAGTAAGAAATAATTTTATAAGTTTGCCTCATTGCATATGAAATTTTAAATATATACATTTAGCCTATTTTAACATTTCTGGGTTTTCAATTTGGCTCTATACCCATTACCTTTGAAACTCACTGAAGTGTAGAGTCTGGACACTAATGAGAAGAGCCTGTACTGGCAGACTGCTTCCTATACTATACTTTGAGTCATGTCTGTGGAACTATCAGTCCTTGGCCTAAATATTAGGGATGAACACTAACCATATATGAAAATGAAAGATAGGGGCGCCTGGGTGGCTCAGTGGGTTAAAGCCTTTGCCTTCGGCTCAGGTCACGATCCCAGGGTCTTGGGATTGAGCCCCACATCGGACTCTCTGCCTGACAGGGAGCCTGCTTCCTCCTCTCTCTCTGCCTGTCTGTGATCTCTATCTGTCAAATAAATAAATAAAATCTTTAAAAAAAAAAAAAGGATGTAAAAAGTCAATATAAAGAAAGCAATGATTTCATGAACTTAAGACACTTACCAGTACTCTTTGATTCTGCAAAGGTGTCGTACTGAAAAAATCATCATGATCATCTTTTGGCAACTGTTCCAGAAAATCCCTCATTTGCTGCTTCCTTTTAAGAGTTCCCACTTTGGCAGTTATCTTAATAATTTGCTTCTTATCAGCATCAACTATCTTGCCTTAGGAGTCAGCAAAACATTTTGATAAGGATTTGGTAATTTATAGTAATGCTCTAAAGTTAACAGACTTCGTAAAATCTAAATTGTATATTTATATTAAGTAAATGCATCCTCTATTAATACATCTCCTATATAATAGAAGATTCTTTCTGTATTAGGATCTATGCAATATAATTAGCCCACAGAATACTCATGAAGAAACTACATAAGATCAGCCAGGGTAAGGTGGAAAAGGTCTTTACCCAGAGGGAAAGAAAGGTTACCTCCTACATTCCCTTTGCTGAATGCCCAATTTATTGATTTTGTAAAAAATATAAACCTTATTGAATTAGGACAGGGATAGAATATTTCCAAAGCGTAGTATAACTATGTCATAAGGCTTGAGCAGGAATGTATACTCCTGGGGAATATGAAAAATTAATTTGAATTTTATTATGAATTTCTAGGGGACCCTAACCAAGTGGCCTCAAATTAGACTCTTAAAAAAATAAACCAGATACTGAAATCTCTGGATCTAAGTGGAGATTTTCTAGAATAAATTCAAAGCATAAGGCTACTAAGGCTACTATTGATGGGATTAACTATCTGCATAAGATGTAAAAAAAATTCAACAGATGATCTTTAGAATTCTTTCTAGGTATAAAATTTGGAGAAAATACCTGTAAGATGACAATACATAGATAAATGTATCTAGTGAGTGATTAGAAATCAATATTGAGAACTAGGAAAAAACAATTTACAAAGGTTACCATTTTGGCCTTTGGGACTGACTGTTTTTTTCTTAGTGACAAGTTTCTGGGATCCTTTTTCTCTCGGATCTTCCATGTATTTCCTCTGGCATTCTTCAGCAGATCGAGAACCTACAGCCATAGCTATATCTGACCAGAAACCAGGCTTGTGCTTTGGAAGAGATGCAAAAGCACTACAGAAGACCAAAACCAGTTAAAGAACAAGAAATTCAAATTAACAAAAACAACTTCCTGAATGGATACCACTAAACCAATGAGACTTACTGAGCTAAAGGAATTTTAACCAAAACCATTCTAGATAACTGGGAAGAAGAAACTATTCCTTCCATTCAGTAACTTACTTGAGTGTTTAAAATATGAAGATGTAATTTTACATATTTGGTATGTATCTTCTATTTTGTTGTATTCTATGAAACCTGAAATTCATCTCAGGTCTCTCAACATCTTTTTCCTAAGTCTAACTATCGGTGATCTGATCTTCTGGGGGACTCAAGCATGACTAATCTTACTGGTGCTAAGTATATTGGAGAATGAGCTCTTAGTTGCTATATATTCTCAAGTTATAAATTCTTACCAAAAAGTGTTATTGTTGCTCTCAATCTATCATAATTTACAGAATACAATATTTTATATATAATTGAGGGAAATAAAAATTGAAAGAGAAAAAAAACTGTCAATATAAGGTAGTCACCAAATTTAATAAATGAGTTATATTCTGAAAGTTTATTTGTAAATATTTAGAAACTGGTACACATATTTCTGCTTTCCTCTCCCCCCCCCAACAGATTTTACATATTGTGGTTAAGCTGACAGTTCAGCCAGAAAAGATCTCCTTAACTCATCAATTAACCTATACAGCATTATGCTGGTAAATTTTAAAAACCAGCCCTCTGGGGTTAAAAAGTCCTTTATTCATAGGGTTTTTGCCAATTTCTATATGGTAAATACCTCTATTGTGGCTGATTTTAAGCTACCAACATAATGTCCCTGAATGTGCAGTAAGAAATGTGTGATAAGACACAATTATACAGGATTTCCACGATATAGATATAATTGATGTAAAGAACCTTAAGGCATAGACAGTAATAATAAAATGCAGTAAAATAATTAGGAAATGATGAGTTTAGGGTATTACTTAATAAATTAATCTAATTGTAAATCTATACAAATCAGCTCTTGTGAAAGGACAAGTTGACTATAGAATACTACTCTCTCCGTGCATAAAAGGAAGACAAATATTTACAAGCATTAAACACTAATGAATGCTCCACTTTTTGCAGTTAATTATTCCACAGGTGTTCTAAAGTGAAGAACTAAAAGGAATGGAAGGCTCAGGCTTCCCTATTCTGTACATAATTAATTTTCAAGTATAGAACTGCCAGGACTATTTTTCATAATAAAAATAATTAATGCATTTAATTACTCTAAAATTAACACATCTCTACTTTATCCCAGATAATGTTAAAAAGCAAATATAATGTAACTCCAATCCTACTTAAAACTTGCTATTATAGATAACAGGGAGAAAAATATAACTTGCGTTTATAACTCACTAGCATAAAAACCAAAGTATTTACTATGATTTTCACACTGTTGTCTATCTTATTTTGTATTGCTCTGCCCTCATTTTCTGTACTCTGATCATTTTGGCCTTCTTTCAGTATTCGTAAATACGCTTTCTTCCTTTCCACTTTTATTCTACTGTTTTATTTAAAATGAACTTATCATGAAAATTTGGCTTAAATAATTATTGTCTTTCAGATCTTAGTTCAAGTATCTCCTTAAGCTAAGTCAGATTACCCTGATATACTTTCATAAACCTCTTAAGAGTAATTACTTCCTAACTAGATTATAAGCGTGATGAGGAGTACAAAATAGTGGGATGCAACTAAGAATCACTTGAGGAGGTTACATCAAATGTACAAGCAAGCAAATGTTATTAAAATAAGCAAATAGATTCACAGACTCTACCCTTAAAGATTTCAATTTAGTAGGTTTACGTGCCAACACTTTGAATTTTTCAAAAGATTCTCAGGTGATTGTTGTGTTATGCAGTCAGGATTGGAATTACTTTATTTTCTAAGAAGCATTAAGTATTATACCTAATTAAGAAAGAATCATTATTATAGTTAAGTGGGATAGTAGGAATAAGTGATGATAAAGAAAGGTGACAGGAAGGAGTGACTGACATGTGAGATAAAATTTGAAGGATGGATAAAATACAACAGGTGAAAATATGGCAATAGTATTTGCAAAGAAATGAAGATGAGGAGACAGGACGCCAAGTTAGGGAACAGAAAGTAGTGTATTTGTAGTATGGTAAATTTCAAAGGCATGGCTGGGATTAGAGCTTTGGGGAAAAACAAAACCAAACCAAAACAAAACTAGAAAAGCAGAGCTCAAACTCAAGCATGCCATCTGTAAATATTTTAAGAGTATGCAGTATAGGCATCTTAACATTTTTTTCCTAAGTTAACATAGTAAAATTGTCTTTTTGGATATGGTTTATGAATCTTAACAAATATAAAGACTTGTATAACCATGATCACAATTAGGATACATAATAGTTTCATTACACTGAAAAAAATTCCTAGCGCTTCCTCTTTGTGTCCACTACTATAACAACTGGCAATCATTGATGTTTTCTTAGTTCTGTCTTTCCAGAATGGAATTATACAGGATGTAACCTTCTGAGCTGCCTTTTTTTTTCTCCCCATTCAGCATGCCTCTGAAATTCATTCAGGTTGTTACATTATCAGTAGTTCTTACTTTTTATTACCCAGTAGTCCATTCATTCTAAGAGTGTACCATGACTCATTTATGTGGAAAGTTCCACAGAAATCAACAGAGAGGAGCTCTACAAAACCACCCCATAAAGTTGTTTGTGAACTTCTGTGCTCATACCACAAATTTTCATATCTTTTCATTTCTGTTCAGTTCAGTATCTTTTCTCCCCCAGACCTCTTTCTCTTTGACCCATGGATTATTCACAAGTGTGTTATTTAAGTTTCAACTGCTTGGAAATGTTCCTGTTAGCCTTCCTTTATTGACTTGTGGTTTAAATCAACTATGGTCAAAGAACAAACACCCTACGCATGACTCCAGTTATTTTAAATCTGTCAAGATGTTTTTATGACCTAGTCAACGTTCAATCTAGTGAATGATCCACCTATCCTTGGAAAAAAATGTATTTTTCCCCCTATTTTTGGGTAGACTATTCTATAAATGTTGATTAGATAGTTGGCTGATGGGTGTTGTTCAGTTCTTCTGTAGCCTTGCTAATTTTTTGTCTACTAGTCAATCAATTGCAACAGAAAAGCATTTAAGTTTCCAACTGTAAATGTGGTTTTACCTCTCTTTTCAGTTCAGTCATTTCCTTTTAGTTCTCTGATTTTGATTCATGTATTTTGAGGGTTTTTTTAGTTAGATGCATATATATTTAAGATTGTTGTTTTTCTAGTAATTAACATTTCTCTAATTTTGTAATGTTCTTTATCCTTGATAATTTTCTTGGCACTAAAATCTTTGACAGGTTTTAGTATAGCCACTTCAGCTAAGAGTTACCATGGTATTTTTCTATCTTTCCCCTTGTAAGTTACCTATTCACCTCTGAAGTTCTCTTACATGGCAATACAGCAGGGATTTTTTAAATTCATGCTGACAATCTGTCTTAAATGGTGTGTTCAGACCACTAAAATAATTATATTTGGATTTAAATAATTTTATTAGCTGTCTGCTTTGTTCTGTTTTCTATTTCTCTATTTTTCCTTTTCTGTCTTCTTTTGGATTAAAATTTTTTTTAGTATTATATCTATAATGTATATTTGAAAATACCTCTCTATAGTCTCTTAGTAGTTGCTCTATGGATTACTACAAACATAATCATCTACTAAGAATCAATATTTTACTGCTTTGAGTAGAACAGAAAATTTACCATAAGTCTCTTCATCCTTTCTCTCTCTATATTGTTGTTTTATGTATTAAATTTCATATATTCAAAATTCCACCATACAATGTAATATTGGCTATCAACCAGTAAACATTCTAAAGAATTCAAGAAAACAGTATGTTGTATTTACCCAGATAGTTACCATTTCTCTTATTCCTTCATTTCTGATATTGACTGTCTCCTTCATCATTTCCATTCTGTTCCTGAGCCTATCTACTAAGTTTTTTATTTTGATTATTCTATTTCCCAGTTCTAAAATTTTCATTTGAGCCTTTTTGTCTTCTGTCAAATTTTCTGAATTTCTGTTCTTTTCAAGAATGGTTGCTTTTAGTTCCTGGAGCTTTTTAAAAATTTTTGACTAAAGAATTCTGTGCCTTTATTGGCCAAACAGGCTACATGAGAGGCATGAAGCAGGAGGAGTAGATGGCTCTGAAGCCAGGCCTGCAGTGCTTCACAAGCTTGTAGGTGGTGAAGAACTTGCTCAGGTAGTGGCCAATCATCTCCCGCTTGATTTCCATCTGGTTGAAGGTCTTGCCACTTTAGACCCCCCCACCATTGCCCACCATCTTGGGCATGGTGATCATGTCCTGCAGGAGCACCTCGGGATTATGCCGTGGCGGGGGAGCTTCCTTCTTGGTCTTGCTCAGGTGCTCCAGCAGTGAGTATGGCTTCTCCCACAAACTCCAGTTTCACCTCCGCTGCAGCTAGGCACCATACATCATCTGCAACAACCTCCTAGGACTGTATAGCAGCTGGTCAAGGTCTGCGATGCCAAAGGTGAACTTGCAGAAGGTGTGCTTCTGCTGTTCCACGTCCACCATCTTGTCAGCTCTTGGGAAAGCCTCCTGGACAATTTTAATACACCTGCTTCAGAATCTTTTCAGATAATTACAACATCTGTGTCATCTCAACATTAGCTTTTTTTTTTTTTTTAAATAAATCGAAAATTTCCTGTTTCTCTGTATACTGAGTAATTCTGGACTATTTCCTAGGCATTTTGAAATACTGTAAAACTTTTGGTCATGTTTATCTATGCAAAATGTTAATGTTTTTTTTTAGCAGGCAATCTGGTTGTAACCTGAGCTATAAATTCCAGTCAGTCTTTTGTGGTAGTAGTTTCAGTATGTTCTATTTTTAAAGCTTTGCAGTGCTATTAAAATATCCTGTGTGGGGGATACAAAGTGGCTGGCTGGCTTAAAAACTGGGTGGCACTCTACCTCTCAGTTCAGTTGTCAGTCTTGGGTATACAGTTTAGTATCAGATCCTCACATTTGCAACTTAGGGGTGAGCTCAAAAGTTCATAAACAACTTTATATAGGGTTGCTTTCCCTAGCTCCTCCCTTTGCAATTTTAGTTCCTGGAGCTTTTTAAAAATTTTTGACTAAAGAATTCTGTGCCTTTATTGGCCAAACAGGCTACATGAGAGGCATGAAGCAGGAGGAGTAGATGGCTCTGAAGCCAGGCCTGCAGTGCTTCCTGTTTTTGGTTCGCTTTAGTTACCCAGCTCTGCAGTACACTTCATACAACTATCTTTCTGCAGTGCCAAGCCCAAAGAACAGAAAGAGAAAAATGCCAACACAGGTAGCTCTACCTTTTTCTTTCATGACCTGAGCTGAAGGCAGACACTTAACTGAGACACGAAGGAACCCCAGTTGCCCTCCCCTTTTGAGACCTATATGTAACTGGAGGAAGGTTTCCCACTTTCAGAGCTTTAGGTCCGCGTGGGCCCCACATGCTGCTGTGATTTTCATCCTTGCAGGATTACATGGGGACTGTGATGTAAGGGAAAGGAGAAAAGAAAAAGAGAACTGGGGGACTACTTCTACCGTTGCTGAGTGCTAGTAGTCCCTTTTCCTTCTCCACAAGCCAGAAGTGGAGGGCTTTTCTTTGAACTCTTAGCCATGCCTCAGTGCCCACTTCTACATTTTAAGTGGCCTTAATCTAGGTTAAGGAATACCAGAAGGAAAACTAGAATTACGTCCTCACTTCAGTGGTACTTAAAATTCTAGTCTTTCCAAACCAGCCTGCTACTATTTAGCTTCTTGAGTCAACAAAAAGCTGTCCCATGCATTCCGTTCACAGTTGCACACAAAAAAACATTAGAATGTGTTTTCCTTATCTTTTTGGGAACTGGAATCTTAATTTCATTCTTAACGAAATTCTTAATTTCATTAAAATAATCATAGATGAAATGGATATAGAGTAAAGGTTGAAAACCGTTATGATAACAAAATGATGGGATACAGCTGGAAAGGATAATTAAAGTAGAAGTACTGTATGCTGTCACTGCAAGACAGAAGGATCTCTATATAATTTGAAGATTAGTAAGAATGCAGGGCAGGTTTCTGATGTTAGAAGCACAGCATTACATTACATTAAAATTAATCTGGAGATACATAAAGCAGATTACACAGATGCAAACAACAAAGTAAAAATACAAAGCTACTTCCATAGTTCAGGCAGGCATAAGGAGTCTGAAAGAGTAGTGTGAAGAGAAAGAGTGCAGATGGAATGATCCTGTGGAAAAATCTATAGCTCCTTGAGAACTCCTCTGATTTAAAAACAGAATCAATAATGATAAAGTTTAAACACAGTTGATGGAAAGAATTACATTTTCAAAATCAGGAATGTCAGGCCAAGTAGACTGGCAGGGGAAAATAAGTTTAGTTTTTGACATATTATGTTAGAATCTCTGTGAGATTTATGAAGAGATGCCCAACAGGCAAAGGGAAACACAAATATATATATATATATATATATATATATATATATATATATATATATATTAAAGATTTTATTTATTTATAAGAAAGAGAGTGAGAGAGAGAGACAAGTGGGCAGAGGGTCAGAGGGAGAGGGAGAAACAGGACTGGGAATCATGACTGAGCCCAAAGCAGATGTGTAACCAACTTAGCCAACCAGGTGCCCCATGGGAAACAGAAATCTAAATACAAGAATTCAGGACTAGGGATACAAATTTGGGAATCCCTGTTCAAAGAGTAAAGTTAGAACTATGAAAGGAAAAGATCACTGAAGACTAGATTATCTTAGCAAGAAAGCACCCAAAACAAAGGACTTTGGAGAAGAAGGAAAATTCTCTGCCTGAAAATAAGACAGAGAAGGAACATTTAGGAAAATGAAAGAGAAGGAACATAGCACAGAGATTTCAAGAACAGTGTTTCAAGAAGGTAGATCTGAAAATGAATTCGAAATATTACAAGGTTAGGGAGCACTCAAGCAAATGAATCACCGATCGTGGTATGTTTCTATCTTTTCTCTTACCAATCACATCTTCCTTTCTTTCTACTAGATCATTCCCATTAGCTCACCACCATACTCTGAGTCCTCTTACAAACAAATAAGCAACCAAACACACATCTTCCCTTATATTCACACTCTTACCTATTTTTTTGTTCCCTAACACTGACAATTCTTGTGTTATCCACTTAGGTTGTCTTTACTCTCTCATTCACTCTCCATTGTTCAACTATGCTCTAGCTTCCAATGCTACTGCACCATTCAAATTGCTTGTCAAGTCTATGTAGCTAAATCCAATTCTTATCATATTTGGTTTATTAGCAGCACTAACCATGAAACCGTGGATGGATCACCTAATTTCTCAGGCTATTTCTACTTTGTAAATGCAGGGGGAAAAGACCATATTAAATAATCTACAGGTCTGAATTCAGCTTCAAAGTTTTGTAATTATAAATTTAACTAAAAAATATTTCTAAAACTATAAGACAGCAGCATTTCTCTGTTAAAGTATTTTCCCCACCTTAATAAAATTATATAAAGTATACATGGGATTACTTTATATGCATGTTCAGTGTGAAATGACAACCACAATCAAGTTACATAGTCACATAGTTACTCTTTTCTTGAGGGGGAGGGTAGCTGTCTTGAAACACTAAATGGGAAAGAAAGGAAGATTAACTTTTTTTTTGTTCATATGGAAGCTGTGGCCAACTATGGCCACAAAGCACATAGTCAGAAGTTATCTAGATTCTCCCTCCATTCTTTGTATAAATTTCTCTCCATGTGTTTTTGGATATCTTCCATATTAATGATAAGAGGTCACTCTAATCATCAGCTCTTTATTGGAATTTTTACATCTTCAACTGTTTTGTGGCCACGCTAGATATTTTAAAAAGTCAAATCTAACTACTTACCAATGAAGTTTCTGTAATTCCTTCTCATTCCATTCTTCATCCTGAATTATACCAGGAAAACATTCAAAGGAATGCCTATTTGTCTCATTAGAGCCCATTGCCTCAATAATTGGAGACTCCTTCCTAATACCAGCTTTCTGAAGATTTTCTTTAGCAGAACATCTAGCTTTCTTTTGTTTGATATAAAATTCACTTTCACTTTCTTCAGTTTCAGATTCAGAAATCACTGGGATTTTCCTTGTGGTGGTTCTTGTGCTTTTCCTTAGGTGAACCACTGTTTCTTTGGTATTCCTTGCTCTGGTTTTCTTAGCAATTTCAGCTTTCTTTCTAATTCGCTTTTCTGTTTCGCTCTCTTCACTAGACAAATCTGATGAAGACTGATGTTCATAAAATGACATAGATGCCTTTTTGGTTTTCTTCAATTTTGGTAACAACTTTGTATTTTTCTTAAAATTGGAGGTGACCATCTTTTCCTTTTTAGGATGAGATATTTTGATTTTCTGGTTGACAGTGAGCAAATCACATTCATTGCAATCTTCCTTGTTTTTATTTTTCTGATCTACACTATACTCAAATGCATTTTTGAAAATCTTTGTGGGCTTATTGATCAAATGTACAGTTCCATTTAAGTCTGTTTTACTTTCTTTCTGATGATTTGGCTCTGCAAAATCTGTTACTGCTTTAATGGTGCCACAGGACAGATTATACTTCATGCATTCTTGTTCTATCACTTTTTTAGACTTAAGTGGTGTCACTAAAATATAAGCTTCCTTCTGATTAAGAGCCATACATTTTCTTTCTTTGTCTGAGGAAAACAGCTGTCTTGAGGTTAGAATGTCAATGGATACATTCGATTCTTCAGTTCTCTCTTTAATTTCATAAGACAAAACCAAATATCAAAATCTCAAATTAGCTACAAAATAAAGCACAGAATTTTTTTTCTAAAATAAAACACATTTTTTCCCATAAACTCCAATGTACACATTACTGTCATTACTAGTCTTCCTGAAGCACCAGTCTGTTCATATTATTGCCCCTCAATTATAAACATATTTTTTATACCAACCAGTCTGTGACTTCCTACAGTCTACTTAGTGTACACATAAACTCCTCTGTCTGGCCTTGAATGTAGTTCTGACCTCTCACTGTACTCAAATCTGACCTATATTCTTTGTCTACTGCACCACTATTTCTCCCAATATTCTTGATTTTCAATTTTCACTATCATTCTACTTGGAGTTTTCTTTACTCACAAACCAAATCACTACTTGTTTTAATTCCATTCTCTAATCCACCTCATCTACAAACTTTGTCTGATTCCCTCAAGTGAATAAAAAGTTCTCCTTCAAATTTCCTGAATACTTTTAAATAATATGTTTGACAATGTACCCTGCATTATAAATATACAAACTTATCTTATCTTTGAACTAGACTGGAAAAAAATCCTTAATAGTAAGAATTTTATCTACATTTTTAGATTTTTTGTTGTTGTTGTTGGGAGTTAGTACAGAGCCTTTCACATATGCAGTAAATGATAAATATATATTAAATCAACTCTTGAGGTAAAATATTTAGGTGACATAAGAAAGCCACTAGTGTTGCTAAAACTTTACTAGGTATATAATTCCTTACATGAAATGCAAGCTATCCTAGTTAGGGGAATAAGGAACTCTATATTTCTGTGGCCCCGTTATCATTCCTAATGGTGGCAATGGAAACACAATTTTGCTGAGTTGTCCAAACTCCATGAAGCATTATGGAATAACAATCAAACCAGAACTTGGGAATCTTTATTATACTGTGTCACTATTAAGGAAAGCAAATTAAAATAAGAGAAATTATCCAATTGCCATTATAAGTAATATATACAAACCATAAACCATCACACCAAGCATCATAGTGAAATACTGCAACAACCTACACATATAATGTACCATTTTACAAGATGAATGATAAAATAAAGACTGATGAGTAATGTTGGATGCTGGGGAGAAAAGAAGCCACTAAATTATAATTCATGAAGAAGTGGTACTAATTAAAAGTAATCAAAGTTTTTAAAAGTAATCAAAGATTACTAATTAAAAGTAATCACAGGCGCCTGGGTGGCTCAGTGGGTTAAGCTGCTGCCTTCGGCTCAGGTCATGATCCCAGGGTCCTGGGATCAAGCCCCGCATCGGGCTCTCTGCTCAGGAGGGAGCCTGCTTCCTCCTCTCTCTCTCTCTGCCTGCCTCTCTGCCTACTTGTGATCTCTCTCTGTCAAATAAATAAATAAAATCTTAAAAAAAAAAAAAAAAGTAATCAAAGATTTCTCAATGGATCATCTATCTTCCTAATGGAAGTGTTTTCTTTTAATTCCTCACAAAATCTGACTCAAATGTTCAACTGGCAATTTGAAACTTTTAAGCTTTCTAATTTTAAATAAAATACTTCTATTCTGAATATTTTTATTGATTTTATTAAATAATCTGAATAAAGATTCATCCTATTCTGGATACTTTAACCTAAGTCACATGATCCTGATAGTCTTTAAACATTTAATAAATGTTCTTCACTTTCACTTCCTTTCACTTATGAAATAAAATAAAGATGCTACTAAGCTGATGGATTTAACTCAACATGAAATCTGAAAATTGCTAATGTATAGAGAAAAGACTCTTTAAATTCTGATATGCAGGATTTCAAAGAAATCATACTGAAAATCGACACACATAGCTAAATGATGGCATTAATTTCATAAAAAAATTCATAGTCTTTAAACATTTCTTTTAAATGTAAACCCAGTAAATTTATATCACCATGAACATTCCAAAAATCATATTTAAAATAATAGCTTTGTTATTTAAAAAAAACATTATGGGTGCCTGGCAGGCTCAGCTGGTAGAGCATGTGACTCTTGATCTCAGGGTTATCAGTTTGAGCCCCATGTTGGGTGAATAATTTACTTTAAAAAAAGAGATTAAAAAAATAAATAAATAAAAATTATTTAATATCTAGATTAAGTAAGGGAAACCTACAAGTAAATATGGTATGTAAGGTAATAGATTATTTTATTATGCAAATTATGTTTTATAGAAAAACCATACTTTATTGTACATCTAAAACTAGTAACATTGTATGTTAATTATGGCTCAATTAAAGAAAAAAATTGGTATTCTGAAAAAACACCAAAAAAGCCCCTGACACTTATAACCATTGTAATACTCATTTACCACTTTAGATTTGGAAATTTTGAGATCACTTTTACTATATATTTAATATAACTTTATTATATATTTAACATAATATTATATAGTATTATTATATTAAAAACATTTCAAATAAGAGCTGCTTATTATAAAATCAATAAAGATATAATACCTTGCTTCTGACTTTTAATTATCGTTTCATCTGCTCTTTCACAATTTTCAAGTTTCTTTGAAGACAAGTTTTCATATTCTTTCTTCCCATTTAATTCCTTCAAAACAAAAAAAATAGCTTTTTATTTTAACAACTACTACCTACAAACAGGACCTCAAGTATTTTCATAGTATGTATCAAGCATGCAAATATCTAGGTACATTTAGTTCTACAAATTTCATTAATGGAGGCAGTCAGAAACTCATTTGCCAGAGCTTGAGTTTTGGAATCACCATGTGGGTATCAACTATCTTAGATATTTCCTATAATGATTTAATACCCATGATATGTCAACTGCATATACAAACACACAAACAAACACAAACACACTTTATTTAAGCATTACTCTAAAAGCTAAACTTTGTTTTATTGACTTCACTTTTCCAACGAGGCACGGAGAAAATAAGTATCAAGGCATTGTCAAAGCTGATATTTAACAGAATTCATGATTTCTGATTTGGTCCTGAACAATTTTAGTAGCATCACACCACCACTCTACATATCACAGTGTACAGTAAAAGCTTACCTCATTAGATAAGTCATTTCCTCCTCCATTTTGAAAAGTATTATTTACATGGTCATCTGGGAGCCTTAATGGTGGTTTATTTTGGCAATTACCATGGCACACGTTTAATTCTGTGGCTCCTGGCAACCTACTGCGCTTACTATTTTTCACTTCTATGTGTACAAAGATGGAGATATTAACAAATTATTAAATAGAAGATAAACTGCCTTTCCACATTAAAGAATTCACTTTCAAGAAATGTTATCTAGAAAGAGTAGTAAATTAATGTTCATACTTTTTTTCCAGCAGGAGGGAGGGTGGGATATGAGGCAGATTACAGTTTTGGCAAAGAGGTGACGCAACAGTTCTGTTAGCTACCTTATAGCAATGGTCACTCAAAAAAAACATGCCATTCCCTCCATGGAAGCAAACTGGTTTTGTCTATTAACAAAAATGCAATTTGATATAAAAATATAGGCATTTGTAATATAGGTCCAAGATGGGTTGGTAACCTAAATACTTAAGTCTAGGAAAGTGAAAGAAAATCACCTTTCATTGCCATGTTTATTAGTGTTCTTGATTCTGATGAACTAAAACATAATATTTAAAGAAGTAAGCAGAGAATAAACTGCACTGTTTTTCAAGTATTAAGAAATAAGAATTTTAGGGCAGTGCAAGTCAAAAACTAAATACACTATAAACAGTGTAGATTTAAAAAAAAAAAAGCAAACATACCCAAATGACAACAATCAATGTCATAAGTAGTGCTGGCTTTTTGGAGGACATCTGTTTGGTTTTCTCTCACATCATTTTTTGATGATTTTTGTATATCAGGGACAAATCTTCCCACTTTCTGTTTTTGTCTGGCCTTTCTCTCTTTCTTTTCACAAGCCCTAAAAACAAGTATAGCATTTTTCCTCTAATATTTATTCTCAAAAAACAAAAACAAAAAAACTGAACATATAAATAAAGTCCCTCAGATAAAGCTCCTCCCCCAGCAAAGATTAATCTTACATTATTTAAACCTTTGACTTCTACCTCTTCCCCCACAAAGAACTGAAAGACAGCACCTTAAAAGAATCATAAAACCTTGTAAGTGTTTACTACTCTATGCTCTTTCATTTTCTACTTAAGCTAATATTGTAAGAAAATTACAGGACAATTGCTGACAGTTGCCTATTTCTGGAAATAAATTTTACTGAAACATTGCCACATTCATTCATTAAAGTACTGTCTACGGTTGCTCTCCTGTTACAAAGGCAGAGTTGAATAGTTGATAGCAATATGCCCATAAAAACACTTCCTATCTGGCTCTTCACAGGACCATCCCTCCACCCCAGCACTATAAATTATACAATGGTACTGTGATTAATTAACTTATATCACTGTATCCCCTGTGAGTTCCTTTAATGGCAAGAATTAATAAAATTTTCTTTGCTTTTCCTGTGCCAACACAGTGTCTGCTAAGCAACTGACAATAACTACTGATGGAATGAATGAAAAAAGACCAAGAACTTAACACCCATGTTTAACAGCAACATCCCTCTTAAATGGTGTTTGAATGAGGATGCTCCCTGAAATGTCAACAGTATTATTTTCCTCTTAGATTTATTCCATATGACAGAAATTCTAGTAAAGTATTACTGCTTTCTAAAAATCCAGGATTAGAGAGAACTTTAAAACTAGCATTCCCTGCCCCCCCGAAAAACAAGTTAAAACCAATTTAATTGGTTAAACAGATATATTTGTAAAAGCCCCCCAAATTTTATACCTAAAATGGGTGCATCTTATCAAATATAAATTATATCTTAATAAAGTTAATTTTTTAAAAATTAAGAAGTACTTTACCTTAATTGTTCTAGAAAATTATCAATATGCTCTTTCCATTTTTCTGGAAAGCCAAACATAAACTTCCTTATGAGATAATTTGGATATCCTATTTAACAATAAACAAACAAAAATTATCTAAAAGCTAAGAATTTTAAAGACATATCATTGGTTCATTAGATCACTGAAAAAACATACACTTATTGCTCACTTTGTGCTAGGCACTGCCACAGACATTAAGGATTCAGCAGCTAACAAAACAAAAATTCCTGTCTTCATGGAACTTGACTTTTAGTGTGAAAGAGTAAGCAAACCAATAAATAAACATCTTGTTTGTTAGATGGTCACCAATGCTATGGAGAAAAATTAAGCAGTCAGTCAGCAAAAGGATACTAGTATACATATGCTGGGGGAGGAAGAGGGGTGCAGCATTTTTAAATGAGGTTCTCACTGAAATAGCATCATTTGAGTAAAACTTTGAAGGACATGAGGGAGTAAGCCATGTGGCAATATGGGGTTAAAACACTGGAAGCAAAGGGAATGAAATAAAAGGCTATGAGATAAGAGTGTGCCTGGCCTGATGTAAAAATTAGTATGGTTGGAGAGAAGTGAAAAGAAGTTAGTACTAGGAGACTACTCAGAAGGGAATAGAGGCAGTAGAGGAACATGGAAGATGATAAGGCTTTGGGGTCATTTTATGGGCCTACTCTTTTACTTTGGGTAAGATGGAAAGCTACAGAAAAATGTTTAGCAAGGGAGCCACAGGATTTAACTTGCTTAAAGAGGACTGTATTAGCTGCTATTTTGAGAAGTCTCTGGAAATACAAGTGAAGAAACAATGAGACCAGTTAGGATTCTGTAATGATTCAGATAAAAGGTAAGGGAGGTCGGGACCATAGAGGTCAGCAGAGGCCTGGCTTCTCAATAAATTATAGAGATAATGCCAATAGGATGTACTGACCCACTAAATGTGGGTGTGAGAGAGACAAGATTCAAAATGCCTCCAAGCATTCTGGCTAGCCACTGGTAATAAGGAAAGAGGGGGAAGACTATTAACATTACCTAAGCAAATTAAGCAGATTATAGGGAGAAGACCAGGTTTTAGACATACCAAGTTTGAGATGCCTGCAGACATCCTAGTGGAGATGTCAAATGGGCAGATGGAAAATGAGTTGAGTGGCTTGGGGAGTTTTTTTGGTAAGAGATATAAATTCAGCATTTGCTTACCATATAGATGAGATTTAAAGCCTCAAAGAAATAAGCACATCATAGAATGTATATACAAAGAGCTAAAGTCTACTCCATATTTAGAGGCAAAGAAGAAAGAGCAAAATAAGCAAATAAACTAAGAAGGAATAGGGAGAAAGGCAGCATGAAAATCTGAATACGGTGATCCAGAAGGCAAAAAAAAAGAAGTATTTCAAGGAGATTAAGTATGAATAACTATGATAAGCAGATACTTGATTTAGCAATGTGGGGGCCATTGGTAACTCCGATAAGGTCTGTTTGGTAGAGAATTGTGATTTAAGGCACGATTAAAGAATTTTGTTTTTTTTTAAATAGGAAAGAATTCAAGGAATTAGAATCTTCTGAGCTGTTTTTGCTGTAAGCAGTAGCTGACATAAGTGGGGTTAAAAGGGTTTTTGTTTTTGACAGGATAAGGGAGAATTACTGGAGTGATATCCCTGAGTAAAAGAGGGAAAATGGAAAGTACGGTACAAATGGAGAGGTTGACACATTCATAAACAAAAGCAGATACATATGCAAGCAGGTCAACAGATGTGATGGTAAACTTCTCTTCTGATTGTTTCTATTGCTCAGGTGCTCCCCTCCCTCACCCAGCACCTCTACTGTGAGAGGAAAAAAGGAGGTATTGAAAATTTATAAAAATATGCAATAGTCATCAAGGAGGATGGGAGAGTGAATGCAATAGGGAAATGTGGTAAAATACCAAGAGACCACAACTTGTTGCTGGTAATCACAACCTTTAAGATACTCAGGTATGTTTTTCTTCGGCCACATTACTGTGTGCAAGGCATAGACAGAAAATTAGATAACAGGACTGGGGTTGTGCTGGGCAGGTTCAACAAACTAGGAAGCTAAATTATAGCTTTATAAAGCAGTTTCTCACACAACAACATTTCACTTGACTTTTTAAAAATCACTGAACTTATTTAAACTGTCATTAAGGGTGATTAAATCAGAGAAAAATAGTCAACACATATAATAAATAGTTTTACATAATGTGGACAACTCTGTTTTAATTTTTTGTTTTGATTGATCCATAATTTTAAAACACTTAAGAACAACAAAAAAAAATAGGTATCACTGTTAGGAATATGGTTAATTGACTCATTTAAAGTAATTTATAATAATGACAGTCATTACCTGCTTCCTTCATGGAAATCCGATCTATCATCCCTTTTAATATGTAAATATTGCCTGATAAAGTCCTAAGTTTGTTGTGCTTAATCCGTTCTATAATGACATTACTGTGCCAATATATGTTAGTGATGTCTCTAGGAGAAAATTAAAGGCCAAAATATTCACATTTTACATATGTAAGTATACAAACTTATAATAATAAAAAGTAATAAATTTGCACTCTACAAACATTTAGCAATATTATCCATTTAATTATAAACATCTGAGGGCCAAACATTGTAGCAGAATTCAACTGCCTGGCTAATGTGATCCTCAGAGTATGTAATAAGAAACTACTGTGGCCAAACCAAACCACTAATATAAAATTTATCATTAGCAAAGAAGCAGGGGCCTTCTCTAAATGGTGCTGACAATGCCTGCAACTTCATCTTAACTGATGCCAAGTTTCTGAAGAATGTTTTTCTGTCCCTCTCCTCAGGGACTGAGCTGTTAGCTTTCATGCAGTTACATAGTTTGGATTCCCCTAATCCTGTGAGTACTTTTTGTCTTTTTACCCTCACTACCCATCCAAGTATTTTTACCTTCCTTTCTGAAAATACCAAAAAAAGAGTTCCAACTGGGAAAAAAAAAACTGCAAGATCAAATCACTAACCCATAAATCTACTCTTTGTATTTCCTTAAATGAAGCTAGGAATATAAAACAGAAAGAAAATATAAAGATGTATTAGATAAATGTTGAACATTCCCAATTCATCAGGTAACTAGTAATAAACACACTAATTTTAAGGGTAATATGACAGTTAAGTTCCTTTCATTTGGTCAAATGGGACTAAACTCAGTCACATTTTAATACAGTGATCCTGTGCTTTTTTGTTTCATTTTACTTAACAGTTAAATAGCACTCCAAAAGCACTGTTCTCAAGTCTCACAAATATTAACTACTTTAATATTCAAAATAACCCAAAGAATAGGTAATATTATTATTATCTTTGTGCAGATGAAGAAACTGAGACTGATAAAGGATAATAGTGCCCATGTCATATAGCTGGTAAGGCAGCTGGAGCGTGATTCCAACAAAGACCACCTCTTTGACATTAAGGACATTGGCCCAAGACAAGCAGAAATAGAATGGGCAAGACAGATTTTAAATAAGTAACTTACAAACTTCTAGGTGAGTACCCTGAACAGTGATATCTTATTTTATGACAACTTTTATTACAATTTTATTTTAACCACTAAGAAACTGGTCTTTAAAAAGATTAAATGGTGCTAATAGAGTAGCAAAATTAGGCAAAGTCCACTCACCTGATGACGCTTTTGCTTTAGGGAGAACCAGAGAATGCCAATGATTACTTAATGTGTAGTTGTATGGCAAAGTGTTAAATAATTCTGATTCCTTTTCTGGATCAGTAATTTAGATCTGGTTGTCCCAATTTAGATGTGAGAATCTGGACTGAAATGCATGTAGTAAATATTAACTACCCATATATAATTAAGCAGAGAACACCAGTCCACTTAATAGAAGCTCTTTAAAATATAAAGCATCATGAGGGGCACCTGGATGGCTCAGTGGGTTAAAACCTCTGCCTTCGGCTCAGGTCATGATCTCAGAGTCCTGGGATCCAGCACCACACCGGACTCTCTGCTCAGAGAGGAGCCTACTTCCTCCTCTCTTTGCCTGCCGCTCTGCCTACCTGTGATCCCTGTCTGTCAAATAAATAAATAAAATCTTTAAAAAAAAAAAAAAAAAGCATTGTGTATACAAATTTGAGTTGTTACTATTCTAAAAGGAACTTAACAGGCGAAAACAAGAAATCTGGTTATAATCAACATGGCAAGCTTCTTCTGCACAGTCCTTTTACTTTTCTGTCTTCAGTTTGTAACCCTGTTACAAAGTCTTTGTTTTGTAGGAAGATGCATCTCCTTCCAGCTCTTATATACTTATAAATTTTATTAAAATACTGAAATGTTATACTTACGTCAATTTTCCTTCTACACATATAGCAGTATTATTATTTATGATTTTAATCATCCATTCCTGTAGCTGGACCACCTATCAGCATAAAATGAAGTATATATTTCCTGTTACTTGTAGCAAAAGCATTACAAAATCAATTTACATCATATAAAAAGAAAAAACTCACATATTTAGTGCTCATCTATGTAAGAACCACATTCTATTTTAAATAATAACAAGGTAAAGACTCTCATATACAATGAAAACAGAAAAGAGGAAGATTAGAAGTTGTACTGCATAATTTTTTGTCCAATCCAGAATCAGTTCTCCGTCAAATATTCTTATATCAAATATCTCAACCACTGAAGAAAAAAAAAATCACCTAAAATTCTAAGGTATCCATTAAAGACAAAAGACCTGACTTTTATATGAGTCAGCTGTGTAGTATATACTCCACCATCATTCTTATCCTAAAAAAAAATAGCATTTTTCTTTTTTCTGCATATTTGGTTTTGAATTGCATTTAATTTTCTTTAAACTACAAAGGTGATTACTAATAATCTATATTTCACAGCAGTCTAATCCAGAGCAAATATCTAAACAGCTCAGAGAATTATTTTAGGACAAAATCCTACTGTAGAGGAAAATTTCTATGAATGTCTGTGTTGAGAAATTGCTTCTACTATGTAACAACACTAAACTATTTCTGATGAGAAATTCAGCAAAAGTCATAACTAATTTGAGTAGCCATTTAGTATACATACAAAAAATTATAAATTTATAAAGACAAATTCTTCTGTGGTAGTTTTATAGCAAGTCAGAAAAAGATGCTAAAATGAAAGGTCCTTCTATTTATTCCATTTTTCCTCAGTTATGTTTATTTTTATTTTATTTTTTCCTCAATTATAAACAAGCAATGAAATTCCTTTTTCATTTTTAAGACGGATATTTGGAACTATCTAAGATAGATCAAGGACAATCAGATGGAGATGATGTTAAAAACAAAAAATAAGGGACATCTGGGTGGCTCAGTCATTAAATGTCTGCCTTCAGCTCTGGTCATGATCCGAGGGTCTTGGGATGGATCCCTGCATTGGGGTCCCTGATTCACGGGAAGCCTGCTTCTTCCTCTCCCACTCCCCCTGCTTGTGTTCCCTCTCTTATTGTGTCTTGCTGTCAAATAAATAAATAAAATCTTCTAAAACTATTTAAAAAAAATAATACTAGGCAACGTTCCAAGTATTTTAGATTCAATGACTCAGGTTATCCTTATAACACTAGGAGGCAGATAATGTTTTCCTCATTTTATAGATAAAGTAACTGTAAAGTCAAATTAAATAACTTGCCCATGTCACACATAGCTAGTTAGGGGCACAGATTGGTTACAAATCTGGGAATTCTGGCTCCAGAATTTTGTACCATCCTGCTTACATAAAATATCAAAACGTGCATTCATGCTCATTCAGCATAATATTCTTGACCTGTACTATATGCCAGGCACTGTTAGGCAGTAGGATTCAGCAAGAAACAAAATGGCTGCCCTATTACAGCAAACACTGGTGTGTATGTGTGTATGCTACTGTGCACTCACAGGGGCTGAGGGGTGGATGTGAAGAAGCAAGTAGAGTGGTGATGGTTATATCCAAACAAATGGACAAATAATGTCTGACAGTGATAATTATAAAAAATAAGTACAAGACATGCTTACTTAGATATGATAGGGAAGGTCTTGGAACAGAAAACTGAGTAAAGTAAGGGACAGGATATATGGGTTACCTGGGAATACATTCTTCCAGGCAAAGGGAACAGGTATAAAGTCCCCAGATAGATAGCACAGAGGGCACAGCAGCTTGAATAAGCAAGAAAGCAACAGAGGGGAGTGAGAGATGAGATTAGGCATGTCAAGGACTGAATTATGTAGAGTCCTGTAAAAGATGGTAAAGGCTTAGGGTTTTCTCTTAAGATAAAAAGATAAAAAGTTACTGGAGGATTCTGAGCAGAGTGGAGACATGACTTAATATTTTACGGAGTTACTGGGTAGAAAATGGACTATATAAAGATTCTGGCAGGGCACCTGGGAGACTCAAGTTAGCTAAATGTCAGACTTTTGATTTTGGCTCAGGTCATAATCTCAAGGTCATGAGATCGAGCCTTGTGGGGGCTACGTGCTTAGCGAGTCTGCTTAAAGATTCTCTCTCTCCCTTTCCCTTTTCCCCTGCTTGTGCAAATGCTCTCTTTTCCTTTAGGGTAAACAAAAAAATCTTTGGAAAAAAAAAAAAAAAGGAAAGGAAGGAAGAAAAAAAAATAAAGAAAAAATGGTGATTCTGGCTGTCTGAAAAACAGAATGGAGAGAACAGCGGGGAGCAAGGAGACCATTAAGCTATTATAGTAACCAAGATTTTATGGTACCCTGGTTAAGGTAGTGATTGAGTATTGAGAAGTGGCCAGATTTAGGACAGAAGAGCCAACAGGATTTCCTCACAGTCTGGAGTGGAGTATGACAGAAAAACAAGAGTCTCAAATGAATCTGAAATTTTAACCTAAGTTAAAATTTGGGGGAATGGTATTACTATGTACCAGTATGGGACACAGCTGAGAGAAATTTTGGGGGAAGAAATCATTTTAGACATATTAAATCCGAGATGCCTATTAAATAGCAATGGAGAAGTCCTATAGACAATTGAATATGTGACTGTGGGGTTTAGGAGAATGTTCTGGACTTGAGATATATATTTAGGAATTATCAGTAAAGAAATGGGATGTAAAGCTACAGCAGTGGATAATCCAGTCTCTAGAGTGTGTGCAGGCACTAGAGAATCAGTTTCAAGGACTGATTCTGGGGAATTACAGTATTATAGATAGTGACAAGAGGAAGCAGCAAACTGGAATGAGAAGAATGGCCAGTGAGACAGTAGAAAATCAGGAGTGAGGTATCATGGAATTCAATAGAAAAAAACAATACAATGTTTTAAGAAGGATGTTTTGATTCAGCTGTGTTAAACCCTTGTCTGCAACAGAATAATAAGAAATAATAATTACTGGTTTGAGATCACTGGTGAACCTGAAAAGGACAATCTTCACAGCGATTTATGAATGCCCAAAGTAGAATATATTTCAGAAAGAATAAGAACAAAAACTGTGAATATATATACCTCTATCAAGGTGTTTTACAGTAAATGGAAACAAAAAGATGGGGTGATAGTTGAAATGGGATAGGGAGTAACAGGAAGGCAGACTTTTTCTTTGCATTTTTCTTTTTTTAAATGCAGGCCATGTTTCAGCACATTTATATGCTAATGGGAATTTTCCACAAGACAGAAAACTGAGGGGATAATTAGAGGGACAAAGTTCTATAGGTGGTAAGAGGAGGTGAATTGGCCTTGAAAAGGGAGCACAAACTGTTCATCCATTATAAGAGAAGGGGAAGCAGAATACGTGGATAGAGCAGCCGGGAGATTGGTGGATTTGGTAATGGGAACAGGAGGTTCAATAATTTGGGAATTGGGCTTTCTCTCATTCTAATAAATAAATAAATAAATAAATAAATAAAATCTTTAAAAAAAAAAAAAAAGGTTGAGAATGGAAAGAAAAGCAATAGAGTCCAACAGTTAAAGGGATGGTTAAAATGATGGGACCATGGAATCTGTAAGGTAAAGAGCGACATGAGGAAAGAAGAGCACTTATGGTCTAAAGGATTACCTTAGTAAGGTGGAGTATTCATGGTGAGGGAGAGGGAAGAGTGCTAGGGGTAGAATGACCTGGAAAGGCAGGAGTTTGTGTGAGCAGGATGCTTGAAAGTGAGAATCTGGAGAATGTACTGGCAAAGACAAGGTATGAGTATGACTAGGGTAGACGGTAATGGTTAAGGGAAAGGTCATTTAAGATCAAGAATTCAAGGAGGCTGGATGGATCATCTCTATGGATGTCAGTATCACCAGAGTTGATGACAGAAGTAGAAGCAGAAGAAAAATTAACAGGCGTTAAACGCTTTAATGGTAATGCAAGGTTATGACTAGCAAGTTGTATTATATAGGACTACAAGGAGTTTCAGGGAGTGATAAAGTTACAAGAGCTATAGCACTTGCTTCAAAGAAGGTGGGAGGGGCTGTATTAGAGAAAAGGAAGGAAAATGGCCTGAAATAGTAATAAGGAACAAAAGAGATACATTCTATCATCTTTAGGCCCAACAATATGAGATAAGGGAGAAAAAAGAGCCACTACTTAAGAAAAGAAGCTGTATTTTGGTTAGAACAAGGTTAAGAAATGTTCACAGAAAATTGAGAATTTTAACATTTTGCTGATGATACACCTTGAGTTCAAGAGGGTACAATGCAGTGTTTGGAGATGAGAGACAGATTGGGTCAGAACTAGGGCATGTACAGAACTGTATACAGGTAAGAGTCTTGGAAGGCTTGGTCTTCTTGTAGTAAATAAGATAAACAACACTATAGCAATGACAGAATTAGTATGTGGGATCTCTCATTACAGTTGTCTTCAAACTTTTTGATCAACCCACCTCATACATTTTTAAAGCAACATCCAAAAATTTTCATCAAGTCTAATATTTGCAAATAATGCAATTTCCAAAGAATACATTGACATACAGAACTATAAGTGTTACAGGGGCATCTCGGCAGCTCAGTTGTTTGAGCATCGGATTCTTGATTTTGGCTTAGGTCATGATCTTGGGGTCCTGGGACTGAGCCCCACATTGGGCTCCACACTTAGCAAGGAGTCTGCTTGAGGATTCTTTCCTTTTCTGTCTGCAAAACATCCCCACCCCTCATGCACACTCTCTAAAATAAAATTAAATCTCAAAGGAAAAAAAAAAAAAACCCAAAACTATAACTATTACACCACACTTCCAACAGGGGGCTTGAATTTACAATCTCAAGATCAAGAGTTACATGCTTTACTGTGCCAGCCAGGTACCCCTCAAATTTAACCCACTGAGCCATCCAGGTGCCCCAAGGTGCCCCTCAAATTTAGATGGAATTTAAATACCACTATCATTCTTTAAAAAATTTATGGACAAATCTTTACCAATTGGAAAATTTACGTTGCTATCTTTTTCCTTGAACTTATTTTCCATTCCACTTCTTTCAGAGAATTATCCTAATGCATCACAGTGTGATAGCCTGAAGTGTTTTATTGATCACTCTATATTACTTTAAAATAGGAAAAATTCTCAAGATTTCAGAAGCTATAACCCCCTTCTATTTTAATTGCAGTTAATAGTGCTCCAAGAATCAGGGGAAAAAAAAAATTAAGAACAGCAAGGAACTCAGTGTTCATTCCCAAACAGAGTAAATAAATTGTTGAAGATTATACAACTAGTAACAGAGCAAGGTTAAAACTTAACACTTGGTGTCTCTTGCTTTCAATCCACTGCTCTTTTCACTAGGCACAATGCCTTGACCTAAATAATAAAATAAACAAACAAACAAAAATGAACCTACTCTTAATGAAAGCTTGAGCTCAGCTTTTGAAGAATGAGGGTAAAAACATAAATGTAAATCTGTCTTAAGTTGTCCTACCTTATTTTTTTTAACTTCATTTGTAAGAGTTTGAAGTGTACTTGGAGAATGATTTGAAGCATTTCTTTTTGATTTCCGAGGTATTGTTATATGAAGTCTTGGAGTTGCAAGCACAATTTTACATGTATCATTCATGGAAACCAGGACATCAGTCTCTCTGGGCATTGTGTGCTCATTTCCTTCCTTAAACTCCTGTTGTGAAGTCCTTTCTGTTGGTATCTTACTATCAGAAACCACTGACTGGCCATCATTTTTAACAACACAGTTAGGATTGAGAGTCTCAAGAGTAGAATTTTGGGATTTTTCAATGACAGAATCAACACCTCCTAAAACAAAGGTATCCTTTTTAGACTTAGTGGTTACAAATGTATTCTCCTTTGAGTGAAGAATTTGTTTAGCCAACTGAGCTCTAGGTAGTGCTTTGTTTGAGAATCCAGCAGTTGAAACATTTTCATGTTCTTGATTCAGAAATGGAACCTCTGTAAAAAAATACAAGATAAAACAAAATTTAAAGAAGAATCACATGAAATTAAAAGAGAGAAACAGAATAATATCGAGCTGTTTATATTAAAAAGAAGCGCTCAGGTTAGGAATGTTCCACCCTTTGGCCCAGTCTTTCTCTGAAAGGGATGCCTAGACAGGGAGAATAATTATCTAGAACATTCAACAAAACAAAACACACTTTACCATAAGTTAAATTATGCAGAGATGCTTTCTTTTCCTGCTGACATTGAATCTTTTACTTTTTCAGAAGGAAAGTACTATTTGATGATTCTAGAGGAACTTCTTGCATTGAGGTTGAGTTTTGTTTTTTTAAAGAAAGAGGAAATGAATTTTATTAGTCACTGAGAAGAAAAAAAAGTTGTTTACTTATGTTCAAAAATGATTAGATCAATATAGTATACTTCTGTAACATATGAGTTACATTTCCCTTTTTATTTTCTCATGCTTTTATCACATTCTCTGTATCTATAGTATGCTGAGAAAGAATTTTTTAAAAACTCTACATGTTATAACTTGCCAGCTCTACATGAAAGTTTATTACTGAACTTAAAAGTTAGTGATCTGGAATAAAATCTGGTGCTGTCAAAAATCAGAGAGGTCTATCTTAAAATTATATATGAAGTGCCATCCAGTCTTAAAAATTCTGATTCTGCTTCTGGTTGCTACAAATTTCTAAAACGTGAAAGAAAAGTTGAAAAGGTGTAGCTTGTATGTTAAGAGTTGCCATGTTGTGACTCAAAAGCAGACATAACCATAATTTATATGCCTCTGACATCTCTTTAGTAGAACTTCAAAGACAAAAATCTGGTAGGCTTATCCATTAGGCAAGTAGGAACTAAAAGAATTGGTTACATTTTATTCTGCTTTATATCCTAGATGGTTAGTTTTACTTCTTGAAGGTAGAAATGAGTTTCTTTCACACAAAAAAGGGAAATAACAGACTTAAAATTGGAGGAAAAACTGAATTATTTTATATGTTTAATTTCAAATATTCTGACAAAAACTGGTAATGATTATGCTTTAGTAAATATGCAGCTTCAGCTTTAAAAATTTTAATAGAAGGATTTTATTATATTGATGTGTATCATAAAAGAAGGGCAAGTTCCTATTTCTTTAACTCATTCTACTAGAAATGGCATGGCAAAGGAGTAAAGGCAAGTAGGTAATTCAATCAGATATAACATGCTATAGAATCTGGTCATTTATTTTAGAGTACAAAGTCCATGCAGATTCTCCAAAACGTCTCTGAAATTACACACAAAATTTGTGTTTCTATGTATGTGCATTTTCTGGGAAAAGAGTCATCAGACTCTCAAAGCAATGTTATTCCTTTCTCCCTCTCTAATTCCACTTAACAAATAAAACATGCTTTACCGCGCATTATTTGCCTCTCTCCTTTTCTCCCGAACTGTACTTTTTGTATCAAAATAGATCGCTGTCTTTGAAATACAACAATATAAGCACAGTCTAATGTATAATAAAGAGCACGGGCTTTCCAATAAGTACCTGTATTAATTCTCAGCACATCACTTATTCCCTGTGAGACATAGAGCAGACATAACCTCTTTGTAAGCCCAATTTCCCAGACTTTTAAATGAGCATCTACCCATAGTGTCTGCTGAAAGGATTATATGAGATAGTGCATGTAAAATATGTTTATCAATTACTGCAACTCATTATAGTCTCTATTTCAAATGTTCCAAATTCTGATCATTCTATCTTTCCAGATCATTCTCTCAAATCCAATGACTATCCTAATAATACCTAACACTTCTTCACTCTTCACACTTCCTTATCTCCTTTAGGTCTCCTTTTCTTTGTATAACTAACTTAAATTTCATGGTCCCTTTATATACATATCTCAACTCCTTTGTCCTCTTCATCCTATTTGATAAAATTACAATCCTGATAAAACCCAACTCCCTGCCTATACCCCAGCAGCACCCATGCAGCTAAATAGGGTTAAAGGAAAACTCATAATCACATTGACTGATCTCATTTAAGTTCATGCTCACAAGTCTCAAATAGGTCGTTAATGTTGCACTAGAAATCAAATTTAGGCCTAGACCATTTACTCTTCTACTCTCCTGTATTATTTAAACCTCCACCTCCTCAAATTTTAATGCCAGTGTCCTATGCTCACTTTCAGCTGATGACTTTATTGCCCACTTCATTTCTTAAGTCCTATAACACTGCCTATCTTCTTGTTTGATTTATGATGTTTATTTTTCCAGCTAAGGCCAAAACTTCCACTTATAGATTCTGTTCCCTCTTAACTATTCAAGTTTATCATACTACCAATTTTAGTTTTTCTTTCCCTACTGGATTATTCCCAATAGCATACAAAAATGATCTTTCACTATACATTAAAGATAATACATATATATGTATATTAAAAAAAAAATATATATATATATATATATATTTTTTTAAGTAGGCTCTGGGTCCAACATGGGGCTAGAACTCAAAACCTTGAGATTGAGAGCTGCACACTCTACAGATTGAGCCAGCCAGCCACCCCAAAACTCAAATATTTTAAAACCATACCTCCCATATTTCTTTGCTCCTTTCAAAGAGTTGTCTATACTTACCACTGTCAATTTCTCTCCTTCACAATCTCTCTTGAACCCTTTTGCATCATGTTTTTGATCCGATCACTCCACTAAATCCCCTCAACAAAGTCACCAATGACCTCCATGTTGTTAAATCCAATGGTTAAATCTCAGCCTTCATCTTACTTAACTGATCAGCAGCATTAGATACAGTAAAAGACTCTTTGGCTTCCAAAGTATCACTTCTGCTTTTTCTTCCTTTTTGACTTCTTGTGGTTTGTTTATTCTTAACGTACAAAAACCTTAATTACTGAGCTCCTCCCTACCTTGTCTATCCCATTTCAGTTAAATCACTCCAACCTTATAGATACTCAAGCAAAAAAACCCATAACCAAAAAACAACAAAAAACACCTTAGAAGTGGTTTTACATTTTTATACCTATATAAAAGATAAATATAGTAACCTTATCTCACCTAGATAGATGCACTATATCAAATTCACAGCAAGTGATATTTTAAAAATGTAAGTCAGATCTTGTCATTTCTCTGCTCAGAACCCGCCACTGACTCCTTAATTTGCTCATGTAACACACCAAACATTCGCTAAAAGGTTCTATGTTATCTGACTGTAACCATCCTCTCTTCTTCACTTCTGTCCACTCAATGATTTATTAATCTCATAGCTGGTTCTTGAATTTTTGAAGAATGCTCCTATTCCAGGACATTTGTGTTAGCTGTTACTTTGTGTGGATCATCCCTCTCAATTCTTCCAATATTCTGTCTGTATCTATCACCTCCTTCAGTTTTTTGGCTCAAATGCCATCTTCTCATTGAACCACAGCCTGACCACCACATGGAAAATTACAACCCACTGCAACTCTCCCCATCATCCTTACTCTGCCTTTTCTTTTCATAGCACTTTCCTTTTGTACTATAAAAACTACTTATTTTAAATCTGTCTCTCCCACCACCTGAATATGAGCTAGTTACACAAGGGTTGAGATTTTTGTACATCTTGTTCACTCTTGTTTCCTGAGTACCTAAAACAGTATCAGACACAATAAACACAACACATCATAGCTTTCAACCAACACATAATAAAACTAACCTTTTGGTGAATTGTTATCTGATTGGGATGATTTGTTGTTTTCCTTTTCTTCACAGATGTAGGTATACTGCAATAGTCTTTTCTCAGCTCCTTTAGGAGTAAAAATTTTCTTTTCACTTTTCAGTGGTTCCAACAAACTCCTGTTTCCTGATGCTTGTTCTTGCTTGTCACGCAGTACTTTTTCTTTCATTCTTTGAAATACTTTTCCTGGTGATTCATAGTTTGTTTTATTTTTTAATCTATCCTTGTTGGGCTTTATAGCACTGATATCAAGAGAGCTGTTAGAGGTGGTAGCCTCTGCTAGCATGGTGGAATGAAATATATTTTTATTATTAAAATTTGTCATTTCTAGGAAATTTTTCTTTTTATAGTCCTTCAATGTTAAAAAAGGGATCTGATATTTTGCCAAATCTTTCACAGGAGTAAGTGTGCCTGCAGGAATGCTGTCAAAAAAGATTGCTTGCATGGGCATATTCTTTCTTGGAGAAGAGGTCTCTGAAGACAAAGGAATTTCTGGGTATTTCAAAGGTGTTGCAATCATCTTGATAAACAGTAGAAAAAAATTTTCTCTAACAGTAGGTCAGTTAAACACAATGTTCAGGGTAGTAGACCTTCAGCAGGGGCCCAGAGGAACCTGTAGTTTAATGTGAAATCAACCTTTATAATGCTTTACAAAAAAATTTATTTGCTTTCAATAATAATATTATTCTAATTAAAAGGTAAAATTGGTTCATAACAACACTGGATAATCTATAGCTCACAAATCTAAGGTTTTATGTTTTTGTTAAAGACTCATTTTATTATTGATTTAGATGAGCAGTGTGATCATTAAATTTACTTCTCTAGAAAAAACAGTATTCACCAAATAATCTACTTAGTAACTATAAAAACTGAATTTTGAGTATCTGATTTTTAAACATACTTGAACCTCAAGTCCTAGAGGTTTCAATCTAATATTTGCTTCAAAAAGCATTAAATCACATCCACATATTGCATTATATTAGACTCTAAAAGATTAAATTTCACAAACATCACTTTTCCTTTTCAGCACTTAAATTTTAAGGCAGCAGCTATAATGATACAACCTAATGAAAGCTGAAAGATTCATTCTATTTTTAGTTAAATAATTCCCAGTCCTGATTTTGCTATGCCGCTGAACATTTTAACTATGAGGTTTTAGTTGAAAAACCCTCAAATTAAAGTAAATTATACTCATTATGATTTAAAAGAAATTAACACTATTTAGAATTTTTAGCAGAAATCATGTATTTGAGCATACATGGTCTTAGACTTGTTTTAGCTTGCTTTTATGGATATATATATATATATATGTATTTTTTTTTTAAGATTTTATCCATTTATTTGACAGACAGAGATCACAAGTAGGCAGAGAGGCAGGCAGAGAGAGAGAGAGAGAGAGGGAAGCAGGCTTCCTGCGGAGCAGAGAGCCCGATGCGGGGCTCGATCCCAGGACCCTGAGATCATGACCTGAGCCGAAGGCAGCAGCCCAAACCACTGAGCCACCCAGGTGCCCCATATGAATATATTTTACTATCACACCTATAATTAAGATTCTAGGTGGTGAGCCATATAGTTGCACTTTGTAATACTTGGTAAATAAATAAAACGTTTCTACCAAGATGCTTGGAAATTACTAGTTTCAATTTACTGCATCTCTTTTACTAAATTTATAACTATTCTAATCAATCTTTGACATCATATAAACATAAAAAGTGTACCACAGAAAATACAAAAGCAGTCAGATCAAAGAAATCAAGTATCTTTAAGTAACTTGTGTGAGAAGCATGCAAGTTAAAAATTCATAGACAGTGATCAAAAACCTCCCAAAAAACAAGAGCTCAGGACCTGATGGATTCCCCGGGGAATTCTAACAAACTTTCAAAGAAGAAATAACACATATTCTCCTGAAGCCCTTTCAAAAAACTGAAGCAGAAGGAAAACTTCCAGACTCTTTTTATGAAGCCAGCATTACCCTAATCCCCAAGCCAGGCGAAGACCCTACCAAAAAGGAGAATTTCAGACCAATATCAAGGATGAATATGGATGCTAAGATTCTCAACAAGATCCTAGCAAACAGGATCCAACAGCACATTGAAAAGATTATCCACCATGACCAGGTCGGATTCATCCCTGGGTTACAAGGATGGCTCAAGATTCGCAAAACAATCAATGTGATAGAACAAATCAATAAGAGGAGACAAGCAGCACATGGTCCTCTCAATTGACGCAGAAAAAGCATTTGACAAAATCCAGCATCCATTCTTGATTAAAACGCTTCAAAGTATAAGGATAGAGGGAACATTCCTGAACTTCATAAAATCTATCTATGAAAGACCCACAGCAAATATCATCCTCAATGGGAAAAAGCTTGCGGCCTTCCCGTTGAGATCAGGAACACGACAAGGATGCCCACTCTTACCACTCTTGTTCAACATAGTATTAGAAGTCCTAGCAACAGCAATCAGACAACAAAGAGAAATAAAAGGTATCCAAATTGGCAAGGAAGAAGCCAAACTCTCTCTCTTCGCAGATGACATGATTTATATGGAAAACCCAAAAGCTCCACCCCCAAACTACTAGAACTCATACAGCAATTCAGTAACATGGCAGGATACAATGTCAATGTGCAGAAATCAGTGGCTTTCTTATTCACTAACAATGAAAATACAGAAAGGGAAATTAGAGAATATTCTATTTACTATAGCACCAAGAACTATAAGATAGCTGGGACAAAACCTAACCAAAGAGGTAAAGGATCTGTACTTGAGGAACTACAGAACACTCATGAAAGAAATTAAAGAAGACACAAAAAGATGGAAGACCATTCCATGCTCTTGGCTCGGAAGAATAAACATTGTTAAAATGTCTATACTGCCTAGAGCAATCTATACTTTTAATGCCATTCTGTTCAAAATTCCACTGGTATTTTTCAAAGAGCTGGAGCAAATAATCCAAAAATTTGTATGGAATCAGAAGAGACCCCGAATCGTTAAGGAAATGTTGAAAAACAAAAATAAAACTGGCGGCATCACGTTACCTGATTTCAAGCTTTACTACAAAGCTGTGATCACCAAGACAGCATGGTACTGGCATAAAAAACAGACACATAGACCAGTGGAACAGAGTAGAGAGCCCAGATACGGACCCTCAACTCTATGGTCAAATAATCTTCGAAAAAACAGGAAAAAATATACAGTGGAAAAAAGGCAGTCTCTTCAATAAATGGTGCTAGGAAAACTGGACAGCTATATGTAGAAGAACGAAACTCAACCATTCTCTTACACCATACACAAAGATAAACTCGAAATGGATAAAAGACCTCAACGTGAGACAGGAATCCATCAGAATCCTAGAGGAGAACATAGGCAGTAATCTCTTCGATATCAGCCACAGCAACTTCTTTCAAGATATATCTCCAAAGGCAAAGGAAACAAAAGCGAAAATGAACATTTGGGACTTCATCAAGATCAAAATCTTCTGCCCAGCAAAGGAAACAGTCAACAAAACAAAGAGGCAACCCACGGAATGGGATAAGATATTTGCAAATGACAGTACAGACAAAAGGTTGATATCCAGGATCTATAAAGAACTCCTCAAACTCAACACACACAAAACAGATAATCATATCCAAAAAAAATGGGCAGAAGATATGAACAGACACTTCTCCAATGAAGACATACAAATGGCTGTCAGACACATGAAAAAATGTTCATCATCACTAGCCATCAGGGAGATTCAAATTAAAACCACATTGAGATACTACCTTACACCAGTTAGAATAGCCAAAATTAGCAAGACAGGAAACAACAGGTGTTGGAAAGGATGTGGAGAAAGGGGAACCCTCTTACAGTTGGTGGGAATGCAAGTTGGTGTAGCCACTTTGGAGAACAGTGTGGAAATTCCTCAAGAAATTAAAAATAGAGCTTCCCTATGACCCTGCAATTGCACTACTGGGTATTTACCCCCAAAGATACAGATGTAGTGAAAAGAAGGGCCATCTGTATCCCAATGTTTATAGCAGCAATGGCCACGGTTGCCAAACTGAGGAAAGAACCAAGATGCCCTTCAACGGACGAATGGATAAGGAAGATGTGGTCCATAAACACTATGGAGTATTATGCCTCCATCAGAAAGGATGAATACCCAACTTTTGTAGCAACATGGACGGGACTGGAAGAGATTATGCTGAGAGAAATAAGTCAAGCAGAGAGAGTCAATTATCACATGGTTTCACTTATTTGTGGAGCATAACAAATAGTATGGAGGACAAGGGGAGATGGAGAGGAGAAGGGAGTTGGGGGAAATTGGAAGGGGAGGTGAACCATGAGAGACTATGGACTCTGAAAATCAATCTGAGGGTTTCGAAGGGGTGGGGGGTGGGAGGCTGGGGGAGCCAGGTAGTGGGTATTAGAGAGGGCACAGATTGCATGGAGCACTCGGTGTGGTACAAAAACATTGAATAATGTTACGCTTAAAAGAAATAAAAAAATAATAAATACATTCACAAATAGTAGCTTATCCAATAATTTATAAGACAAAAAAAAATTTTTCCTTAATAACAAGAGCTGACAAAGAAGGCTATCTTGGCAATCTAGTCCTGTGACACAAAAACTACTGAATTCTTCCACAGGATGTTAATTCAGTAAATATATACCAATAATGCATAGATTTATGTGATTGGCAATGTGCTAGTGATAGGAATCCTGTGCTGAGAGTTAAAATACTCATTAGTGGTTCACTTTAAACTCTCAAAATCAAAAATGAATAAACTGGGACAACTGCACACTAAAAATTGGCAAAGTATGTATAGGTTCACACAATCTCAATTCCTCACAACCTCATGAAATGCTCAACAGGAAGTATAAAATGCAAATGAACTAGTCAAACTGAAAACAGGCCCAATCTGTAGTAGACACACATTACTGTTTTTACCTAAAGGCGGATAATTATGGTCCCACTAAACAGTTTGAAGAACCAGCATATAACTCCTCTTTCATGTTGCCCAATCTCTTCCCTTCTAATTCAAATATATAGTAGAATGGATGTGAGTAGTCAGGATTCTGGAAAACTTCAAGTTCCACCCCCCCAAACCTTTTTGGTTTAAGATTCCTAGGAGTCTCTCTTTCCCACTATGTGATAAATAGCAACTCAACAGATGCCAAAAGAGTTGGCAATAGTTGTCTGTGGTTTCAGTGTGGTTGGTGGAAGAGAGGATATGGAGGGAAAAAAAATTACTTAGGATTTTCTGACCACAGAGGCTTTGTAGAATAGATACAAAAGAAAATCAGGAAATCAGGTAGAGGCCAAACCCTTAAGGTCCCATTCTCTTCCTAGTTAACAGAGGAGCAAAACAAAACAAATTATGGTGCTCAGACTCTGATGGAAGAAGAGACAGATGTTAGAGGATGGGGATCCAGTAACAGGCATTTCTCAAGTTGAGGAAAAGAGTATCCTGACGGCCAAACACACTTGACCTAAGAGATGGAGGTCATTAACAAGAAATTGTTAGTTCCTTCTTGGACTAGAGAAGAGAAGGTGAATTCTAAACTGGTATGCTTGTGCTTCACTAAATAAAACTATTTGGAAAATCTAATTGTTGCCATTTATTCTAAAAACTGACAAATGCTAATGCACTAAGAAAAAAATGCTATTTATTTAAAATAAAGACTCAGGCATGAGAAAACCATTATATGAAAAAGCTAGCTATGAGCACCTTATAGTGCATATAAATAAATATATAAGTAAGGCTAAACAACAGTTTTCCTCATGGATATGATTCTCAATGTAACTGTTACTCTTCTTCCCCAAATTACATGAAAAGTTCTTCCAGGAATTTATTAAAGGGGTAGCAGTAATAATAACTATTATTATGATGATGGAAAGGGTAAAAAAATCCCAAAGCACACTAACCAAAACTGGGAGGTGGAGATGAGAAAAAAATGAGAGGAATTTTAAGTTAACTGGCATATACACTTGGAGGAGGGGAACAAACAAACAAAACCCCCCAGCACTCAACATAATGAAGTTGAATTGATTCAACTCAATTACTAGAAATAACATTCAAAGTGACCAAATGAATCAATTTTAAGAAAATGATCAACACAGAAAAGGGCCAAAAGGCGTGAAAGGCAATTAATAAAGCACACGAAAAGCCACTCAGTGAGTCAAATGACACTTCATTTTACTAATAAAGGAAGAGATACAAATTTAAACAATGGGACTTCTTGCTTATCAGATTGGAAAAGTTCAATTTCAAAATATAGGTGTGTATGCTATTGACCAAGAAATTCCACTTCTAAATTTTTTTCTTACAGAAACAACTACATTAAGGATGCAAATATATAAGTGGTAGTAACAGTCAATATTTATTGCATGTAATCAGATACTACATAACCTTACAGCAATTCTGGAGAGTTTTGAAGATGGGGAAACTAAGGCACAGACAGGTAGTTAAATAACCTGCCCAAGGTCACACTGACCATGATTAAGAGCAGGACCTAAATCTGAATTCAAGACCCAAGTTCCTACACAAACACTATACAGTTCATTAACAAATTATTACTGAACAAATTATTTGTATTGGACAAATTATTATAGACAATTTAGATCTCCACCACTACGGGACGAAATTCTGCTACATCCATAGAGCTGAATTCTATTTATTCAGTAAAAAGATATATTCCGTATACGTACTGACATAGAAAATAGCTATTTAATTTAATATATTAAATATTAATTTAATATATTATATTTAATATATTATGTTATATTATATATTATATTATATTTAATATATTTAATTTTTAAAAAGGAAAGAGTAGAAGAGAACGTACAATCTCATTTCTGTCAAACACATGAGCATAAGCATAGGGAAAAAAATCTGGAAGTGTACCAAATTGTGAATAGTGTTTAACTTTGAAGAGTAGGATGAAGGGGCCCACCATTTTCTAGATAATTTTATTAACATCTAGGTATGTTTGTAACCGATGTGTAATTAAACCAGAAGAAATCTTGAGCTCGATGGATCAACTGTTTCTATAGCACCGTGGATCTTAGGGTCCAAGGGCAGTGATGCACAGAAACCACTCTTAACGTAAAGGGTTTTTTTTTGGTTTGGGTTTTTTTAGTTTGTTTTTGTTTTTAACTAGAAGTGATTTTAGAACAAAAGCTTAGAGCGTTCACCATCGAAACGAACCTGAACGGTAGTAGACACGCAACAACTATGCACGCAACGAATGAAGCAGTTGTGAGACCCCCCCCCCGCCCCCACCCAGCAAAAAATGTACAAAAGCCCACAAGGGGTGAAAACGCTGAGAGGCTGGGACTCTCAGCGTCAGAGGGGACCGGCGGCAGGAGGCGAAGGGGTCGGGGAAAGGAGTTCATACCTTGGGTGAAGAGCTTGACAGGGCTAGAAGGCGGCAGTCCGGGCTTGGCTTCGCGTGGGTTGGGCGATCCCAGGGCTCGCGCCTCCCACCCAAGTCAGCTCCAGGCCCCGCAGCGGAGCCTCAGGTGACCCTCAGTTCCTCCGCGAGGTTCGCCGACACCCACAACAGTTTGGGAATTCAAATTTGAAGAGCCCGCCCTCCAGCCAGCCCCTCATTGGCGCGCTCAGGAACTGCGTCACTGAGTGACTCGAAAAAACTGGGGGTGGCTCCTACCGCGCGGACAATGCTGTTTCCACAAGAGGAGTGTAATCCCAAGCTGCCAACAGTACCCAGAGCGCCGCTCTAGTCTTCCACAGAATCTGTTCCGTTTTCAGAGGTCGCGCGCCCCTAGCGCGTTCCGCCGCTCCTCCCGTTATGCTCTGCGGCGGGAAGGCCTACGTCAGACGTCACTTGCGTTCTCCTGCGCTCCTGCGCTCCTGCGCTTTATTAAGTTTGGCCTTTCTCAGCTTCCCTCCTCCGCTACTAGTTTGAGAGCTGGTGGTGGTTTGTGAGCTGTCTGAAGAAACAGCTTCCCGAGTGCTTTTGAGAGAGCTTTTGGTTTTCCCTGGCAGCCAGATATTTGAGAATGAGAAAGAAACGTTTTGTTCTTGAGAGCATAATAGTCTGAATGCAAAGTTATACTTGAAATGGCATGTTTAATTTGAGCTGTTTCCCCAAGAAGTGTGATGTTTTCTGAACCTGATTTTATCGAGTCCCAAAAGCTTTAATCTTGACGACTCTGGGTTGCAAAGCAGTTTGTGACAATGCACTGAGACTGAGCCTTGCCTTAGATGGCACCCAGTGATGCTCTGCTCCAACCACCGTGGATTATGGTGTATCCTTCACCTCAGCGCTCTGGCAAGACGCATTCGCTAGCTGGAAGCATTGCGTAGCGCGCCCTGTTTCAGTCTTGGGGGCAGAGAAAGAGGTGCCAGAGGAGTAACAAAATGTTTTCAGTCTAAACCCCTTCCAGCTCTGATCCAGCAACTTTTCTCCATTAACTCTCTCCCACTCCCCAACAAGACAGCACGGGACGGGAGAATTTATTTTATTCTTCATCCAGGAAGATTCCTCAGCATCCTAGGACCATATATCACATTTTTCCGTTAACATTGGACTCCACTGGTTGTAATGGATTAATTGTTAAAAGTGACTTTTGCAATCCCCTTGTCTAAATCCTGTTTTCACTAAATCTTGTGCACACCAAATATTCAGAGTCCGAATATAAATTTAAAACATGCAAACGACTGCAAGTAAGGAAAAGAAAACAGTTGAGGTGAGGAAATGAAAACAAATCTACAGAGATAAAATGAAGTTTCTGTCTGTGCAGCACAATGAGAAAATGGCTGGACATGAATTTGCACAAGATTTGTGGGAAAAGCTAGACTTAAGATATCTGTTAAGTGACATGTGTGAAAGTGTATGAAATGCACATTGTGTGAGAGAGACTTTGAGGAGATAGGCGTTCATATTCCAAAGTATCTGGAATAGAAATATGAGAAGTTTCTATGCCTCTTATGGAGATGGCCGTAGCTCACACATTCAGCCAGACTAGGAACCTTATTAAGGGGAGACACTCAGAAATATAGACTTTAATTTTTTTTAAATATCACTCTTCATATTAGAAATAGTTAGTATATAGCATGCTCCAGGGTGAACAGCAACAGATAGAAGGATAACTAATGATTTTCCAAAAAAAACTGGAGGAAACAGTTTATGGATAGCAAACTGTGATGAGAAGGCATACAGGCAAAGGGACAATGTTCATTTGTCCACTGGAGCATCAACATACTGCCCTGGATGGGCCTTTCTTTTAAGTTTCAGTCAGCCTCTGGATAATCTGTCCAGGCAAAAGTCTGTTACTCATGGTAACACATGCAGACCTCCTTAGGGTCCAAAGGACAGACAAAGGAGGAAGAAAAGGAAGCCTCACGCTGTGTGGGAGCTGCTGCCAAGGCATCTGGGTCTGCTGAGCCTGGAGGAATATTCCCAGGACAATGGTAAGTTCCAGCAGAGTACTAATTGACCATATAGCATTTTACATTTTGGGGAGAATCGGAAAAAAAGGTGCTCTTTCTTCAAGGCTGATAGTTTTCAACCAAGGGTGATTTGCACCACCATCCTACCCCCTACAACATTGCAAGTTGTAATAAGTGCTCTAAAGATGACTAAGGTTAGATCCTGCAAGAAGAAATGGAGTTAGGAGTACCAGAGATTTACTGGGAGGTAAAGTCTGTGAGGGTCAAGGGAAAGGAAGAAAGATTGGGCCTGATAAACCTCTAGACTTTGATTCATAGTTTGATACAGAATCGGGCAGAGGGAGCAGGGCATTTGGCAATGTTTGGAGACATTAAAACCATAAATGTCACAGCTGAGAGGGATGCCACTGGCATCTATTGAGTAGAGGACAAGAATGCTGCTAAACATCCTACAGTGTGCAGGACAGCCCTTCCAATACAAAGAATTAACCAATCTAAAATGTCAATAATGCCAAGGGTTAAGAAATCCTACATTTGTAAGATATAGCCCTGAAACAGAATTTTAGATTCTTTTCACTCTCTCAGTTGTGTTTCCCTTATGTAAGGTGTAATATATAATTACTACTGCTGTGTCTGGGCCTAGAGGAGGGATGAGGATGCAGTCAAAAGGGAGGTTATCCAGGCTGTGTGAGGGGAGGACCCATCAGAAGAAAAAACTGCCAGAGATTTCTGTATAATAGAGACATTACTACAAACATGTAAACACATTGCAAGTTGTAATAAGTGCTCTAAAGATGACTAAGGTTAGATCCTGCAAGAAGAAATGGAGTTAGGAGTACCAGAGATTTACTGGGAGGTAAAGTCTGTGAGGGTCAAGGGAAAGGAAGAAAGATTGGGCCTGATAAACCTCTAGACTTTGATTCATAGTTTGATACAGAATCGGGCAGAGGGAGCCTAAAATTGTAATGCAGATTTGACAAAGTATTGGCTAACACAACAGGACTTGGAGTAATCCACCAGAGGTGTCCTGGAGTGGGCAGAAATGGGTTGGTCCCGGAATACATAATGATAGAAGCTTCCTGGGAAGAAGATGGCCATGACTTAAAGGCCTAAAAACATTTTTTTAGGGGAGCCTAGCTGGCTCAGTCAGTAGAGGTTGTGACTCTTGATCTCGGAATTGTAAGTATAGAGCCCACATTAGATGTAGAGATTACTCAAAAATACAATCTATTTTTTAAGGATTTTATTTATTTATTTGACACAGAGAGTTCACAAGTAGGCAGAGAGGCAGGCAGAGAGAGAGCGGGAAGCAGGTTCCCTACTGAGCAGAGAGCCTGATGTGGGGCTGGATCCCAGAACCCTGAGATCACGACCTGGGCTGAAGGCAGAGGCTTAACCCACTCACTGAGCCACCCAGGTGCCCTTAAAAATAAAATCTTAAAAAAGAACCCCATTTTTAAATTAAATTTTTTGGGGATTGAGATATAATTGTTGTATGACATTATAGTAGTGTCAGGTGTATGACATAATGATTTGATATATGTATATACTGCAGAATGATCACAATATGTCTAGTTAATATCCATTAGAACACAGTTAGGATTTTTTTCTTGTCATGATAACTTTTAAGATCTACTGTGTTAGCAACTTTCAAATATACAGTAAGTATTATTAACTATAGTCACCATGCTATACATTACATCCTCAGGACTTACTTATTTTGTAACTGGAAATTTGTGCCTTTTGACCACCTTCACCCATTTTACCCATTCCCACCTGCCTCTAGCAACTGAGTCTGTTCTCTGTATCAGTGAGTTGGATTTTATTTTGTTTTGTTTTTAGATTTCACATAAAAGTAAAATTATACAGTTTTTGGCTTTCTCTATCTGGCTTATTTCACTAAGCATAATGCCCTCAAGATCCATCCATGTTGTTTCAAATGGCAATATTTTCTTTTTTTTTAATGGCCGAATAATATTATATTGTATATATATACCACTTCTCTTAGCATTCATTCTTAGTGGATGATGCTTAGATTGTTTCCATGTCTTGGCTATTGTTAATAATGCTGCAGTGAACATGGGGGTGCATATATCTTTTTGAGATAGTGATTTCCTTTCCTTCAGATATATACCCAACAGTAAAATCCAGGGTCATACAGTAGTTCTATTTTTAATTTTTGGAGCAATCTCTATACTATTGTTTTAAGTGACTATGCCAGTTTACAATCCTAACAATAATATACATGTATTCGCCTTTCTCCACATCATTGCCAACACTTGTTATCTCTTGTCTTTTTGATGATAAGCATTCTAACAGGTGTAAGGTGGTAGCTTATTATGGTCTTGATTTGTATTTCCCTGACGATTAGTGATTTTGAGTGTCTTTTCATGTACCTGTTGGCCATTTCATTGTCTTCTTTGGGAAAATATCTATTCAGTCCCTCTTCCATTTTTAAATCCGACTTTGGGGTTTTGTTTCATTTTGTTTTACTTTGCTTTGCTATTGAGTTGTATGAGTTCTTCATATATCTTGGATATTAATCCCTTATGAGATATATGATTTGCAAATATTTTCTCCCATTATGTAGGTTGCTTTTTGATTTTGTTGATGGTTTCTGTTGCTGTACAGAAACTTTTTAGTTTGATGTAGTCTCCCTTATTTATTTTTGCTTTTGTTGCCTTTGCTTTTGGTGTCAAATCCGAAAAAATAATCAGCAAGACTGATGTCAATGAGCTTACCACTTATGTTTCCTTCTAGGGGTTTTATAGTTTCAAGTCTTCCATTCAAGTCTTTAATCCATTTTGAATTAATTTTTATAATTTTGAATTAATTTTTTAATTGATTTTATGAGTAGGTTGGTGGCCCAGTTTTTTTTTTCTCTTGCATGTAACTGTCAGTTTATTGAAGTCAAAGATTTAGCAGATCCTGATGGCAATGCAGTTGGAGGCTGTTTAGCTAACTGCACTCCTCATAGACCAGTGACACTTTTTAATGAATAGAGGTTTGAATTTCACACTTTATGGCTGCCATAGAAGGACAATTAAAAGGTTATAAAAGGTAGAGTTTATTTGCAGTGGCTTTTGTCTTTTTGTGTAACCCACAATAAGATATATATTTTGTATTGTACTGAATAAATGCATAAATACATGTAACTAAAGCAAGAGTTTTTCAGACATTTCTTATCTTTACTGTATACAATCATACTAATATTTTCCTTTTCTATTTCCTGTTTTTTAATGCTTGTGTATAACTGTAGGACAGTGTGAATATTTTCATGTTTCTGCATAGTTAACACATTTTTCTTTTTAAAAAATTGTGATGAAATTCACATAACTTAAAATCAACCATTTAAAAGTATACACTCCAGTGGCATTTAGTACACTCACAGTGTTATGCAAGAACTGCCTTAAAAAAATCTTCATCACCCCAAGAGTAAATCCCATACCTGTTAAACAGTTATTCTCTATTCTTCTTACCCCACAGTCCTTGTCAACCATCAGTCTGCTTTCTGTGAATTTTGGACAATCCTAAAAACTAAAATTCCAAATTAATAAATTTGGTTGGAAAGATTAGCCTTTGACTTAAGTGGGATTTTTTTTTTCTTGGAGTAAACATTGATAATTATTAGCCTGATATCAATGGAGGACTTTTTATTTTAAAGATTTTTAAAAAACATTTTTAAGATTGTATTTATTTATTTGACAGAGAGATTGAGAGTATAAGTAGGCAGAGCAGCAGAGGGAGAGGGAAAAGCAGGCTCCCTGCTCCCAGAACCCTGGGATCATGACCAGACTGGAAGTCAGGCACTTAACTGACTGAGCCATTCAGGCGCTGCAATGGAGGACTTTTCTTTTAGAATAAATAGCTGTGAGGAAGAAAGGAGTGATTGTGGATTTTTAGGTAAGGAATAGTCTTAAAGTTGAAATCTTCTCATGGCATATACATTTTTGATGTTTTATTTATTTATTTATTAAAGATTTTATTTATTTAACACATAGAGAACACAAGTAGGCAGAGGTGGCGGGGGGAGCAGGCTCCCCACCAAGCAGAGAGCCCGATATGGGGCTGGATCCCAGATTCCCGAGATCATGACCTGATCCGAAGGCAGAGGCTTAACCCACTGAGCCACCCAGGGACCCCTATTTTATTTTTTTAATTTAACATATAATGTATTATTAGCCTCAGGGGTACAGGTCTGTGAATCGTCAGGCTTACACACTTCCCAGCACTCACCATAGCGCATACCCTCCTCAATGTCCATAACCGAACCACTCTCTCCCTCCCCCCCCTCCCGCCCCCGCCCCCGCCCCGGCAACCCTCAGATTGTCTTGTGAGATTAAGAGTCTCTTATGGTTTGTCTCCCTCCTGTTTCATTTTTTCCTTCCCCACCCCCAACCTCCCATGTTGCCTCTCAAATTCCTATATCAGGAGATCATATGATAATTGTCTTTCTCTGATTGACTTAGCTCAACATAATACTCTCTAGTTTCACCCACAATGTTGCAAATGGCAAGATTTCATTTCTTTTGATGGCTGCGAAGTATTCCATTGTGTGTGTATATGTATATATATACATACACACATATATACACATCTTCTTTATCCATTCATCTGTTGATGGACATCTAGATTCCTTCCATAGTTTAACTATTGTGGACATTGCTGCTATAAACATATGGGTGCACGTGTCCCTTCAGATCACTACATTTGTTTCTTTATAAAGGGTAAGTATCCAATAGTGTGATGGCTGGGTTGTGGGGTAACTCTATTTTCAAATTTTGAGGAACATACATGATTTTTATTTCCCTGACGTAGAACACTTTTTCATGTGTCTCTTGGCCATCTGGATGTCTTCTTTGCAGAAATGTCTGTTTATATCTTCTGCCCATTTCTTGATTGGATTATTTGTTCTTTGGGTGTTGAGTTTGATAAGTTCTTTATAGATTTTGGGTACTAGCCCTTTATCTGATATGTCATTTGCAAATATATTCACCCATTTTGTCAGCTGTCTTTTGGTTTTGTTGACTGTTTCCTTTGCTGTGCAAAAGCTTTTGATCTTGATGGAGTCCCAATGGTTCATTTTTGCCCTTGCTTCCCTTGCCTTTGGTGATGTTTCTAGGAAGAAGCTGCTGTGGCTGAGGTTGAAGAGGTTGCTGCCTGGGTTCTTCTCAAGTATTTTGATGGCTTTCTGTCTCACATTGAGGTCTTTCATCCATTTGGAGTCTATTTTTGTGTGTGGTGTAAGGAAATGGTCCAGTTTCATTCTTCTGCATGTGGCTGTCCAATTTTCCCATTACCATTTGTTGAAGAGACTGTCTGTTTTCTGCATGTGGCTGTTCAATTTTCCCAACACGATTTGTTGAAGAGACTGTCTTTTTTCCATTGGATATTCTTTCCTGCTTTGTCAAAGATTAGTTGATTATAGAGTTGAGGGTCTATTTCTGGGCTCCCTATTCTGTTCCATTGATCTATGAGCCCAGAAATAGACCTCAACTCTATGGTCATCGATGATGACAGCTTTGTAATAGAGCTTGAAATCTGGAATTGTGATGCCACCAACTTTGGCTTTCTTTTTCAATATTCTTCTGGCTATTTGGGGTCTTTTCTGGTTCCACATAAACTTTAGGATTATTTGTTCCATTTCTTTGAAAAAAATGGATGGGATTTTGATAGGCATTGCATTAAGTGTGTAGATTGCTTTAGGTAGCACAGACATTTTCACAATATTTGTTCTTCCAATCCATGAGCATGGAACATTTTTCCATTTCTTTCATGAGTACTCTATAGTTTTCTGAGTACAGATTCTTTGCCTCTTTTGTTAGGTCTGTTCCTAGGTATTTTATTTTTTTGGGTACAATTGTAAATGGGATTGACTCCTTAATTTCTCTTTCTTCTGTCTTGTTGTTGAAGTATAGAAATGCAGCTGATTTCTGTACATTGCTTTTATATACTGACGCTTTACTGAGTTCCTGTATGAGTGCTAGCAGTTTTGGAGTGGAATCTTTTGGGTTTTCCACATCAAGTATCATATCATCTGGAAAGAGTGATAATTTGACTTCTTCTTTGCCAATTTGGATGCTTCTTATTTCTTTTTGTTGTCTGATTCCTGAGGCTAGGACTTCTAGTACTATGTTCAATAGCAGTGGTGATAATTGACATCCCTGCCATGTTCCTGATCTTAGCGAAAAAGCTCTAGTTTTTCCACATTGAGAATGATACTCGCTGTGGGTTTTTCATAGATGGCTTTGATGAAATTGAGGTATGTACTCTCTATCCCTACACTTTGAAGAGTTTTGATCAAGAAAGAATGCTGTACTTTGACAAATGCTTTTTTAGCAACTACTGAGAGTATCACGTGGTTCTTGTTCTTTATCAATGTATTATATCACATTTATTGATCAGTGGACATTGATCCAAGCTTGCAGCCCAGGAATAAATCCCATTTGGTCGTGGTGAATGATCCTTTTAATGTATTGTTGGGTCCTATTGGCTAGTATTTTGGTGGGAATTTTCACATCCGTGTTCATCAAGGATATTGGTCTGTCATTCTCTTTTTTGATGGGGTCTTTGGTTTGGGGATCAAGGTAATGCTGGCTCATGAATGAATTTGGAAGTTTTCTTTCCATTTCTATTTTTTGGAACAGTTCCAGGAGAATAGGTATTAATTCTTTTTTAAATGTTTGGTAGAATTCCCCTGGGAAACCTTCTAGCCTTGGACTCTTGTTTTTTGGGAGATTTTTGATGACTTCTTCAATCTCCTTACTGGTTATTGCTCTCTTCAGGTTTTCTGTTTCTTCCTAGTTTAGTTTTGGTAGTTCTTCTTCAGTTTTCGTAGTTCAGTTTGGTAGTTCTGTTTCTTCCTAGTTCAGTTTGGTAGAAATGGAATGCATCCATTTCTTCCAGATTGTCAATTTGCTGGTGTATGTTTTCTCATAATATGTTCTTTTAATTGATTGTATTTCTTTGGTGTTGTTTGTGATCTCTCCTCTTTCATCCATGATTTTACTAATTTGGGTACTTTCTCTTTTCTTTTGGATAAGTCTGGCCAGGGGTTTATCCATCTTACTAATTCTTTCAAAGAATGAACTCCTATTTTCGTTGATTTGTTCTACAGATATTTGGTTTCTATTTCATTGATTTCTGCTCTGATCTTTATTATTTCTCTTCTCCTGCTGGGTTTAGGCTTTCTTTGCTATTCTTTTTCCAGCTCCTTTAGGTGTAGGTTTAGGTTGTGTATTTGAGACCTTTCTTGTTTCTTGAGAAAGGCTTGTATCTCTATATATGTTCCTCTCAGGACTGCTTTTCCGTGTCCCACAGATTTTGAACAGTTGTGTTTTAATTATCATTTGTTTCTATGAATTTTTAAAATTCTTCTTTAATTTCCTGGTTGCCCCATTCATTCTTTAGTAGGATGCTCTTTAGCCTCCATGTTTTTGAGTTTTTTCCAACTTTCCTCTTGTGATTGAGTTCTAGCTTCAGAGCCTTGTGTTCTGAAAATATGTAGGGAATGATGCCAATCTTTTGGTACCAGTTGAGACCTGATTTGTGACCCAGGATGTGATCTATTTTGGAGAATATTCTATGTGTACTAGAGAAGAATATGTATTCTATTGTATTGGGATGGAATGTTCTGAATATATCTGTGATGTCCATCTGGTCCAGTGTGTCATTTAAGGCCTCATTTCCTGGTTGATCTTTTGCTTGGATGATCTGTCCATTTCTGCGAGGGGGGTGTTAAAGTCCCCTCCTGTTATTGTATTATCAATGTGTTTCTTTGATTTTGTTATTAATCGGTTTATATAGTTGGCTGCTCACATGTTTTGGCATAGATATTTAAAACTGTTAGATCTTCTTGTTGGACAGTCCCTTTAAGTATGATATAGTTTTCTTCCTCATCTCTTATTGTAGTCTTTGGCTTAAAATCTAATGTATCTGATCTAAGGATTGCCACCCCAGCTTTCTTTTGATATCCATTAGCATGGCAAATTGTTTTACTCCCCCTCACTTTAAATCTAGAGGTGTCTTTGGGTCTAAAATGAGTTTCTTGTAGACATCATATTAATGGGTTTTATTTATTTTTTTATCCATTCTGATACCCTGTGTCTTTTGATTGGGGCATTTAGCCCATTTACATTCAGGTAACTATTGAAAGTTATGCATTTAGTGCTATTGTTTTGCCTGTAAGGTGACTATTAACTGTATATTGTCTCTGTTCCTTTCTGGTCTACTACTTTTAGGTTCTCTCTTTGCTTAGAGGACCCCTTTAAATGTTTTCTGTAGGGAAGATTCAGTGTTTACAAATTCTTTTAGTTTTTGTTTGTCCTGGATGCTTTTTATCTCACCTTCTATTTTCAATGATAGCCTAGCTGGATATAGTATTCTTGGTTGCATGTTTTTCTTTTTTTAAGATTTTATTTATTTATTTGAGAGAGAGAGACAGTGAGAGAGAGCATGAGCGAGGAGAAGGTCAGAGGGAGAAGCAGACTCCCCATGGAGCTGGGAGCCTGATGTGGGATTCGATCCTGGGACTCCAGGATCATGACCTGAGCCGAAGGCAGTCGTCCAACCAACTGAGCCACCCAGGCATCCCGGTTGCATGTTTTTCTCATTTAGTGCTCTGAATATATCATGCTGTTCTTCTTGGCCTGTCAGGTCTCTATGGATAAGTCTGCTGCCAATTTAATATTTTTTACCACTGTATGTTACAGACTTCTTGTCATGAGCTGCTTTCAGGATTTTCTCTTTGTCACTAAGACTTGTAAGTTTTACTATTAGACTACAGGGTATGGACTTATTTTTATTGATTTTGATGGGGTTCTCTGTGCCTCCTGGTTTCTGATGCTTGTTTTCTTTGCATATTAGGGAAGTTCTCTACAATAATTCACTCTAATATACCTTCTGCCCCTCTCTGTCTTTCTTCTTCTTCTGGAATCCCAATTAATCTAATATTGTTTCATCTTATGGTATCACTTACCTCTCAAATTCTCCCCTCTCGTCCAGGAGTTGTTTGTCTCTCTTTTGCTCATCTTATTCTCCTTCATTTGGTCTTCTATATCACTAATTCTCTCTTCTGCCTATTTATCCTAGCAGTAAGAGCCTCCATTTTTGATTGCACCACATTAATAGCTTTTAAATTTCAGCTTGATTAGATTTTAGTTCTTTAATTTCTCCAGAAAGGGCTTTTATTTCTCCAGATATCATTTCTCTAATATCTTCCATGCCTTTTTTGAGCCCAGCTAGTACCTTGAGAATCACCATTGTGAACTCTACTTCTGACATATTACCAATGTCCTTATTGATTAGGTCTTAGCCATTGGTACTGCCTCTTGTTCTTTTTTGTGGTAAATTTTTCTGTCTTGTCATTTTATCCAGTTAAAAATATATGAACAAGAGAATAAAATACTAAAAGGGTGGCAAAGACCCCAGAAAAATGTACGCTAACCAAATCAGAGAGACCCCAAATTGGGGGGAGAAGAAAGGGGGTAAAGGAAGTTTAAGAAAAAATTAAAAAATATTAAAATATGTGTATGTATTAGAGTGATGAATAGAACAGAGCCACTCACTTGATTTGGGGTGAATTTTGTTCTCTTAGAAGAAACTACCTCCCAAAATTTTTTAAAGAAAGAAAAACATATATACAAATATAAGAGTAAATGTGATGAAGGGATGGAGTATGACTGTAAGGATGAAAATTAAAAAAAAAATTCTAAAAAATGGTATTGATAAGATAAGTTGGTTGCAAAGAGAGAGAAAAGAAAGTGGAGAGAATTTGTTCAAGCTCGAGACTAGAACAAAGCCTTGTGCTAGATTTAGGGTATATTTTGATCTATTAGAAGAAGTTGTATCCCGAAGGTTTTTTTAGAAGAAAAAGCCCTGTATATATACAAGAAATAAAGTTAGATACAATGAAGGATAAAATATAACTATAATAATGAAGGTTTAAAAATATTTTTTTAAAAGAAAGTTATTGTAGTTATTGTAGATAAAGTAGTCAAAAAATGTTAAAAGCAGAAAGAAGAAAAGTTAAAAAAAATTAGAATAAGAAAAAAATAAAATTAAAAAAATTTAATTAACTTTGTAAAACTAAAGTATCATGGGGAGAAATCCATGAATTTCATGCTTTGCTTTCCCCCCTCTGGAATTCTACTGTTCTTGATCAATGAGCTTGGTCTTTGCTGGATGTTCTTGCTGATCTTCTGGGGGAGGGGCCCTTGTAGTGATTCTCAGATGTCTTTGCCCGAGGAGGAATTGCACTGCCCTTGTCAGTGGCTGGGCTAAGTAATCTGCTCGGATTTGCTCTCAGGAGCTTTTGTTTTCTGAACATTTGCCATAGAGCTCTGGAGGTTCGGTTTGAAAATGGCAGCCTCCCAGTCGCTGGCCTGGAGGAGCTGAGAGGTCGAGGCCCCACTGCTCAGTGTGCCCTTAGAGAAAAACGCTAATCATTCCTGTCTCCCTGCTCTCTGGCCGTGCTCTGAGCTCACCCAGCCTGTGACTGAGCATTTCTGTTCTGGCACACAGTCCCATTTGGAGTTTCCAAACCTAGCAGATTTCTGCCTCCAGAGAAGGAAGGTGAGTCTCCCTGGATCTGCTTCTTATGGGATCCCTGCTCAAATAGCAGTGGTCCAATTGTGCCACAGATCACAGTTTAAGGTAACTCTGAGCTGAGTGCTCACTCCTTGGCTCCATTTCTATAGCTGGCTTCCCCTCTCTGATACCTGCAAGCTCTGCTACACTCAGACACCTCCCATCCTTCTGTGACCCCACAGGACCTGAGACCACACTGTCCCTGAGAGTGCTCCACCCCCGCTTAGCCTCTGGAGTGTTGTCCCTTAGTGGAGCAGACTTTTAAAAGTTTGGATTTTGTGCTCCACCACTTTTCAGGAGCTAGTCCCTCCCCCACAGTCTATCTTCCCATTACTTCGGATTTACTTCTCAGCATGTCATACCTTTCAGAAAGTGGCCAATTTTCTATTTCTAGAATTGCTGCTCTTCTTCTCTTTGATCTCCTGTTGGGTTTGTAGGTGTTTCAAATGGTTTGATAACTATCTAGCTGAACTCCTGTGACCTGATGTCATCTCAGTCTGCTACTCCTTGCCATCTTGACTCCTCTCTCATGGATTATATTTTTGTCTGTGTTATAGGAAGAGAGATCATGGGTTAAAAGTGGACTCAGAGGTACTGAAGTATTTAATCTTCACCATAAGTCCTCTGTGAGAATAATGATTAGATTTTGGAACAGTATTAATGGAAAATGTGAGGGCTGATTTGAGAGAAACAGAATGATTGCTGGAGCATATTGAGCATTAGGTTAAAGTTCAAATCGAGATTTGTGGTGGCACTGATTGGCAGGATTGGCAATTTTTGTTTCCAACAAATATATTAAGAACAAGAGAAGCTACATAAAGCTACACTGAAGCCAATTTGAAGTCAAAGATTTGAAATGGAAATGGTTTATTAAAGAATCTCAAATTATTAAGTGGTAAATAGGAAATGGTTTGATTTTCTCAATCCCTGTTTCTGATTGTGTTCTGTCAAATACCTCTTTCTCCAAATAGTTGGCATCTTGAAAACATCTTGGCCCAATTCTGCTACTCGAAGGTACTTGCCACTCAAAGAAACCATAACATTCCATCCTCTTCCCAATTTACAGCTAAATGCCTAAAACCTCACTGTGGTCCTGCTGCCTCCATCTGTGTTGAAATGATGCCTAGGAAATAAATTAGGAATGAAGGAATGAGATTTGAAGGTTGATTTGGTTTCTTTTTTTGCTAACTCATCTAAGTCTATAGTGAGCACCTGGAGTGCATACATTTACTAAGGGCCAAGATAGCATGAGACCCAGTCTAATATTTAGCCTGAGGGTGCCTGGGACTCTTCAACAATCAACTGGAGTGAAGCCTGGAATCCTGCTTGGTGATACATAGACTGCTTAGTGTCTTTGTCCTTGTTTCTGATTATTATGCCAATTGACCTAACTTGATCAACTTTTATAAATTGTCATTTGTCTTAAAGGCTCAGAGCCGCTGTTGCATAGCCCCTAAGGTCTAATATAAACAGACACCTGACTCTTGTCTGCTCATCATACACACTATCTTCCTAGCTCCTAGACCATACTGGAGCCTATATAATTTGTTTTAGAATGTTTCTAATGTTTGTTTTCAGCCATATTTGCCAGTGAGTAGCTCTTCTTTGCTAATAAACAAAATCTGAAGGCACTGTAAATGATGGCTTCACTGCGTTGGAGGAGGTTCTGACTAAGGCTCTCCTGTAGATTAACTCTGACTCCATCTTGTGGTTAAATGGGTGGCTGCACTGGGAAACTCTTCACTTGCCTGTTGCCTTCTGCTATCTTATGTTGGTTAAAGGCAAATTTGCTCAGTCTTTTTTTTTTTTTTTTTATTCCTGCGGATCTGGATCTGGTTTATACTGACTAGGTTGGTTCAGTAAGTTGAAAGAAAGCTCTTTCCCTGTGCTTCAAGAAAACTTTCACCTTGATTTCCCAGAGATATTTCATATTCAACATTTTCAGAATGGAAATTTGCATCATTCTGCCTACCCTCACCCTTCTATGTTCCCTCCCTGCCCTCACAGCCTGTTCTTTCCGTGAATGTCTCCCTTAAACTCTCTCATCCTCTGCTCTTTATCTCAGAGAAAGACAGTTTACTCAATTCCAAATGATCTCAAATTTTCTGTCTCTTTCCTCCATTCTTCTGCTACTGTCAGAGTTATAACCTTTAATATTTTTTGACCCAAACTACTACAGTTGTCTCTATTATGTTTGTCATCTTAGTCTTATGGATATCAAAATTTTCCTTCATATTGTCTCCACCTTGATTGATCTGAAACTCAAACTTGAAATCCTTCAGTACCTCTGCAGAGCCTATAGGATCTGTCCAAGATCCTTGAGGTGGCTTAAAAAGTGCCCTGTGAGTTGGCATTTGTCTACTTCATACATCTACACACCTAATATAGTCCCTAGAACACAGTGAGCTGTTTCATGCCTCTGGGCATCCATTCAAGTTATTCCCTTTTGTATAGGAACAAACATATGCAGATCTTTCTCTTAGGCTTGTTTAGGTTCACTAGGGGCTTCCTGCAAAACTTCCATAGGGTATGTATCTTTCTGGGCCTGCAGGAAGTAGTTGGATCACTCGAAGGGGTAATGGCAGCGCAAAATGGGAGAGTTCTTTCAGGAGAATTTAATGAGGGGAATATTTACAAATAGGACCCTTCAAGGGATGGTGAAATACCCAGAGATTAAAAACAGCTGTAAGCCTTTATCTCCCCCAGGCTTAAAGAGGCAAGGAGAAAGGACAGTGTTACTGGAACCTCAAAGATCTGTAACTGGGTGTGAGAGTATACCTAACATTTGCTGTGTTTGAAAGTAGAGGAACACAGCCACTGTCAAATGTGTATAGTGATGTTGGGGGACAAGGTAGAATATATAGCCCAACCCCTCTTTCCTTCCAGCTTTTGTTATTCTGTGGGAGCCTCTCTTCCGATGATTTCAAGTGAAAGCCAAAGGCAAAGGAGGCCTGGGTGATGCAGTCCACAGAGATATACTCACAGAACAGGTCAGAAAGTGGTGGAGAGCTAAACAGAGAACAGTCTGCAGAGAGTATAAACTTGTCTGCTATTGTTCTGTGAGAGGGACACGGGGAGAGGGCTAGGGATATCACTTTTTAGTATGAAGACTTTTAATCAATCTGTTTTCAAATGGCTACTAATCCCTCAGCTTTAACAGGTGTCTCCAGGTCTCAGGCTGGGGAAAGTCAGGGAAACTTTTTTTTTTTAGAAATGTAGATTCTCAACCATTTCTCCTGTTTTCAGCTCAGTTCAACACTTTGCCTTCAGATAGACCTGGAACGTTATTACAATTTCTGAAAATTTCTCAGATTTGCAATATAAACCAGCTGGCTTCTTACTAGCTTCCTTATCCACTACAGCTTAAGTCTCTGATATTTCTTGTCCACTAGTTTAGTTTTCACTGAAACATTTCACTAAAGACAATAGCTTTACTCTTTCTGGTCAGGAAACAAAACTGCCATCTGCTCTAGAGGGAAACATTGTTTCTATTTTTCAAGACTGTTTTCTATACAAACATCCTTGAAAAGATATACTGGAACAAAAGCTGCCAGTGCCTCTTTACAACACATGCAGGAAGCCCAGGGATTGCTAGAAAATTGTTTTCCAATGGTAAGCAGAAATAGTCACTTAGTGGATTGGCCATTTTTGAAAAGAAGAATGGTTTTCTAAATTTCTGATTGGTAGAGACCCCATATCTCTTCAGAAACAGACAGTGGTAAAGTATGCATTATGTTCTTTCTCCTTTTCAGGATCAGAATTTAAGTGCTTTCCTCATGGAAGGTTCATCTGTCTCATAGTAAGTACAATTTCTTTCAGACTCCAGTATTGAAATGTTCATCTGTCTTAGTTTTTGGTGTTGATTAGATATTGTGTGTGTGTGTGTGTGACTTCATAAGGTATTTCTCATTATGTTTCCTTGGAAACCTGATAAAGGTAGAATGTCAACTGTATAACCAGCAATGTTGTTTTGGTAAAAATGACCCTGATTGGTGAATTCACGTAGACTAGGGAAGTTGTGGACTATAAATTCCTGGAGTGAAGACAAAACTTTGGGCTTTTCTAAATAACTCAGTAACTGTCTTTTGGGGGCTACCTAGATGTTATGCCCATGAATATTTTTTCCTACTTGGACATAGAGCTTCTAACCCAGGATGACCATTGCACATGTCCGTGTGGATTTCATTCTCTTCTACTTGAACTGTTATTTGGGGGCGGTCAATGAGGACAAGCTCCTGGGCTGGTGGGTTGCCTTGAGGACTCCTATATATAGAAAATGTCTGATACTACCTTTCTGACTTGCTATGCTTTTTGTCCTTGCATCCTTTGGTTCCAAGTGTAAGCTACTCTGGTCTTGTGAGTCTAAATATGTAGATGAACTCAGAAATGAGCAAGAGGGAGTACTGCTGAGCATTAACAAAAATAATAATAATAATTTTAAAAGAGAAGTCTGACCTTAGTTTATAAAGTACTTTAGAACTATCATACTGATCCCAGGACAGAATTCCCTTTTATTAATCATTATCAGCAGAGAAAATTCCCAGACAAAATTCAGACAACTTTATTTGTTGGGGTTATGCCTCCGGAAGATTGGGAAAATACTAGAGTAATATTAGTAGGCTTCAACAGGACATTTCATATGGACTTCTTAAATTTGAGAACATGCGATGATATGCATAATTTCTGAAATAACTGGCTGAATGATGCCCACTAGTGGTTGTTTTGATAGCTCTCTGTTATCAAAGACTGTAAGACTTAGCATTAAATATTTTTTCTCCAGTTTTATTGAGAAATAGTTGACACAACATCACTGTATAAATTTAAGGCACACAATCTGATGACTTGATTTATATGTGTTATAAAAATGATTACATAATAGATTCAGCTAGCATCCATCATCTCATGTAGATATAAAAAAAAAAGCAAGCAGAAAAGAAAAAAAAATTCCTTATGATGAAAACTCTTAGGATTAACTCTCAGCAACTTTTCAACATGTCATACAGCAGTGTTAACTATGATCACTATATTGTTCATTACATCAGTAATACCTGTCTTATAACTGAAGTCTGTACCTTTTGACTACGTTCTTCCGATTCCCCCCTTCTCTACCTTCCACCTGTAGTGACTACAAGTCTGAATCCTTTTTTATGTCAACTTATAAACTTTTATGTAAACTTTTAAATTCCACATATAAGTAAGATCATACAGTATTTGTCTTTCTCTGTCTGACTTACTCCACTTAACATAATGCCTTCAAAGTCCATCTATATTGTCACAAGTGGTAGGATTTCCTCATTTTTTATGGCTGAAATATTTATGTATGTATATGTGTATGTATTTATTTATTTATATCTCACAACTTTTTTATCTGTTCCTCTATTGATGGACACTTAAGGTTTCCTGTGTCTTAGCTATTATAAATAATGCTGCTATGAACATGAGGGTGCAAATATTTTTTCAAGTTAGTGTTTTTGTTTCTTTTAGATATAGCCCCAGCGGTGGAATTGATGGATCATGTGGTAGTTCTATTTTTAATTTTTTGAGGATCTTTCATACTGTTTTTTATAATGACTGTACCAGTTTACTGTCCCTAGAATTGTACACAGGTGTTCCCTTTTCTCCACATCCATGCCAGCATTTGTTATCTCTTGTTATTTTTGATAATGGCCATTATAATAGGCATGAGGTGATACAACAGTACGGTTTAAATTTACATTTCCCTAATGGCTAGTGATGTCGAGTGTCTTTTCACATACCTGTTGGCCTTTCAGATATCTGTTTTGGAAGATATATAATCAGGTCCTTTGCCCATTTTTAACTGGGTTATTTGTGTTTTTTGCAATTAAGTTGTATAAGTTTTTAAAAAAAATTATTATTTGAGAGAAAAAGCATGAGAGAGAGAGAGAGGGAGAGCAAGAGAGAGAAAATATAAGCATGGGGAGGGGCAGAAGGAGAAACAGACTCCTCAAAGGGAGCCTGAAGCAGGGCTTGATCCCAGGACCCTGAGATCATGACCTGAGCCGAAGGCAGATGCCACCTGAGGAACTGAGCCACCCAGGTTCCCCCTGTGAGTTTTTTAAAATATATTTTGAATAATAACCCCTTATCTGATGTATGGTTGCAAATATTTCTTCCTGTTCTGTGGGTGTTCACTTTGCTGATGGTTTCCTTACTGTACAGAAGCTTTTTAGTTTGATGTAGTCCCACTTGTTTATTTTGATTTGATTGCTTGTGCTTTAGGTCTCATATCCAAAAAAATAATTACCAATAATTACCAACACCCATGTCAAGGCTATATTCCTATTTTTTTTCTAGGAGTTTTATGGATTCAGGTCTCCCATTAAAGCTTTTAATCCATTAGACTTAATTTTTGTGAGTGGTATTAGATAGAGGTTCAGTTTCATTCTTTTATGTGTGAATATAAAATGGTCCTAGGACAATTTCTTGAAGAAACTGTCTTTTCTCCTTTCTCCTTTCTCTTTTTGGTTCTCTTGTCAAATAATAGCTTACCAACATTTTTATTAAAGATTTTGATGAGGATGATAAAGAAAGGCAAATCAAATGTGCCACCACTATAAATCTAGGGTAGAGAACAAACATGATAAAATCAGGATCCTAAATATCTTCAAAAGGCTTGAGTAATGGGATAAATAAACCAAATAGAATTTAACTGGGGAATGAAAAAGGTCTTATTAGAGTAGCAGTAAGGTCTTATATTTGGTTTCCTCAAAGCAATAACCAATTGCAGAAATGTAATATAGAGGAGAAGTGGCAAGAAAATAACATGTGCATCCTAAATATTTTCTAGCTTTCTGGGGCTACCTTTTCTTTTAAAAGTCAATTAAAATTAGTCTCTATTTTTTCTATGTAACTTTGGGAGATCCAAGGATTTTGGCATGGGAGGTGGTGGTTGGGAAGTTTGTGTTCTCTCCATGGTCTCTTGGACAGACCATCTTCATTCTCTTAAGTCTTACTTTTTACTTGTCTTTTCCTAGTAAATTCTCAGTCTCTTTCTTTTTTCTGTCATTCCCACTTCTAAAAGAGGGAAGGGTTAAAGATCCCTAATTGAGATGCCATGTTCTCTACATTTCTTCTAGTCTCTGATATGGAGTAGCTGGTTAGTTTGGCTCTTTGCACTGCCGACTATTAAAATAAGATTCATTCTATCTGGCTCTCAGGGTGCTAATGTGTGCTGCTAAAGTGCATGGTCTGAGATATTTTAGGTGCTTGAAGTATCCCCACACCATGTCCTCTTCTTTTCTTTCCCAAGGATCTTAGACTTCTGTATCCTTTCACTGGAGGCATATGTGGGTCTAGTGCATAAAAGGACTGCATATAGTGAATGAGAATACATTTCATCCATCCACAGTTGCCTCCAGTTGATGCTGTGCTGTCCTTTGTGCCATGTTGGAAGCTGTTGTACACAGAGCTTTTTTGGGTCATAGAGATAGAAATGTATCCCAGTGTAATTTTGGGGAAATCCAAATATTTTATTTATGATCTTTTTTTTAAAATTTAATTTTATTCTTTCAATGTTCCAGCCACCTGGAGAGGATATACTCTTGTCCAACAGCCAGCTTTGAGGTTTCTGCCTAGCCAAGAAGGTTTTAAAGGGACAGGGGTCATTAACCGTGAGAGGGTGCAGTGACTCAACATTTCCTGATTCTGTGTAGATTTAGTGGTAACTATTTACAGCTTTCAGTGTTTGAGGATTGTGCAAGAGGTCTAATTTCTGTTCTGTGATGTGTGAGGGTTTTCTACTCTCCTTCTAGAAAGGACTATAAGATTTATCGACACATAAGGGGGGGTTAGTAAATCAATCATATGAACTTAGGAACACCTATTAAAGATTACCATGCTAATTATGAAGATCAAAGGAGCCTCAGGAAAGTAGAATTTCTTGTTTCTCATGGATTTAAACAAAGAGGATGTGAGCAGTTTCTCTGGTTATCTTGACACCATATGTGAAGAGTTTTGTCTGAGGAAAGAATAAACACAGAACAAGAAGAGCCAAAAAATGGAGAGAGCAAAACTATGCGTGGGTGAAGGTGCATTTCTTTTCTTCTTTTCTTCTTTTTTTCTTCTGTCCTTCCTTCCTTTCTTCCTTGAAACTTGCATGTGAGTTTATTTATTTATTTATTATGTTCATTTAACCAACATATCAACCCAGTAATACCCCTTGGCTTCTTAGTTATATGAACTAATTGTCCCTTTAGTCCTTAAGCCAATTTGAATTGGCTTTTGTCACTTGTCTTAACTCACATATAACTCAAAAAATGTGTGTAATGTTTGATTGACAGTGTTACCAGGAGTATTTGGAATAAATGCAGGGATTGATGGCCCTTCCCTGTTCTGAATCTGATATGTCAGTCCTGGAGTATTATGTTTGGTACAAAGAAGGAAGGGGAGGAAGAAGGGGAGGAGAAAAAGGGGAAGAGAAAGAAATATAATTATAAATGGCCGTTCAAAGTGTAAAGATGCTCAGTCCTTCTTACAATTAGATCAGTGAACAAAAACAGCAATGAGACAATACATTTGACAACAATATTGGTAAAGATTAAACTGTGCTTATGCTCAGTGCTGGTGAGGACACTTGCCCACACAGTTGTTAGAAATAGAAATATTTAGAACTTTTCTAGAGTGAAATTTGATAATAACTATTAAAGTTTTAAATGTATGTGTCCATTGAGCCAAAAATCTTGCTTTTGGAAATTTATGCAAAAACATAATTACATAAGTATGCAGTAATATATGTACAAGGATAAGTGAAGTATTATTCATACTAATGAAATGAAAAGTTTTCTAAGTGTTTTCCATAGATAATTGGTTAAATAAAAAAATGGTGCCTTATGCAAATGAATGCTTAGAACTGATTAGAGAGCCATTAAAACTGATGAGAGATGTAGTGGTTTTGCCACAGAAAGAAGTCCATGATTATTTTTAAGAAGCAAAACAAGTTAAGTAGCAGTAATCATACTATAATCCCACTTATTTGAATATATTTTTGATGGATTTTAAAATTTTGCAAAGATGTTCTTTGAATTAGCCAGTAACTCCTAGGGTGGCAAATTCAACTAAAATTAGTTTATATGGAAAAGGAGATTTGTTGAAAGGACTGAAAAACTCATACTAAAAGAAATTGCTTTGAGATTACTGAAAGATAAAATCTTAAAAAAATGGGGTGCCTGGCTGGCTCAGCAGGTGGACCATGCAACTCTTGATCTCAGGGTTGTCATTTGAGCCCTAGGTTGGGTGTATAAATTACTTAAAAATAAAATCATAGGGGTGCCTGAGTGGCTTAGTCTGTTAAGCATCTGCCTTTGGCTCAGATCATGATCCCAAGGCCCTGGGATCAAGCTCAGCGGGGAGTTGGCTTCTCCCTCTCCCTCTGCCTCTCCCCCTGCTTGTGCTTGCTTTCTCTCTCTCTGTCAAATAAAATAAATAAAATCTTTAGAAAATAAAATCATAAACAAAAGAAAGAAAAGTAACTTGTTTTAAGAAGCAGGGAAATTTTAGGGTGCCTGAGTGGCTCAGTTGTTAGGCAGCTGCCTTTGGCTCAGGTCATGATCCCAGGTCCTGGGATCAAGTCCTGAGTTAGGTTCCCCATTCAGCAGGAAGCCTGCTTCTCCCTCTCCCACTCCCCTGCTTTGTGTTCCCTCTCTGGCTCTGCCTCTCTCTGTCAAATAAATGAATAAAATCTTAAAAAAAAAAAAAAAAGAAAAAAAGAAAAAAAAAAGAAAAAAAAAAAAAGAAGAAGTAGAAGAAGAAGAGGGAAATTTCATGAAATTCGGGGACCAGAGTATGGGACCTGAATACTGTCAGCAGTTTTTTTTCCCCCTCTGTCTTTTGTCTCTATCTTATTTTGGCTTAATTCTTTTATTGCAGACAGGATTTCTCCATGTTATGGGGAACACAGTTGCCAGCTACTTCTACAGATACACATTGTACAACTCTAAAACCAGAGTGGGGAAAAAAATCCAGTCTTTGAGCTTCCTGTGTGAAAATCTCAGCACAGGATTCTGATTAGCCCTAAAAATGCTCACATTTTTAACCAATCAGTGTTACCGTGGGGGTGAGATTCTACAGTTTACCAGCATGGCCACTGAGGTATAGTTGTGAACTGGACTGCCATCCCCGTTGTGTCTATTTTATACATTAAGATGTTAATTGTAGTTATTTTGAGGAGGTGGGATTAGGAGGGAGGCTTTTACTTTATATGTTATATGCATTGATATTAAATTTTTTCTTATGGTGAGGATATATTGCTTTCATATGGAGTAAAACAAAGTATTACAATTTTGAAACAAAAAGATAAATGATAAACTGGGTGATGTACATTAAGGAGAGCATATGATGTAATGAGCACTAGGTATCATATAAGAATGATGAATCACTGACCTTTACCTACAAAACCAATAATCCATTGTATGTTAATTAATTGAATTTAAATTAAAAAAAATTAAAAACTTACTATTGAACTTTACTGAAAAGAATACTCAGAGAAGCATTATAGTTATGTTTAAATCTTTACTGACTACCTTATCAAAAAGTATTTGTATAGCCCCAAGGAATGATGCATGGCCCAATGTGTTAGAACTAGAAAAAGTAGATGGAGGCTCTCAAGAGGTGTTGGCTACACATAAAAATTTTCAAAGTTAGAATTTTCTAGGAATGGACTGCATTGCCTCAAGAATTACTAACTACATAAACTGCATTATGTAGACTTTCTTAGAGTTCTCTGGCTTCTAGTGGGTTTAGACAATGGGAGGCACGTAGGCATCTAGGAGGCATCTAGGGTGTGAGGAGGGAGAGAGAAGAGATCAAGGCATTTCTTCCTTCTCTCTGTCCTTGCTTTAGAGCTGTGTTCTGGCTGTGGTTGAAACTCTACAACTATAGGCTTCCATTTTCCCAACTCCTCCACTGTTACAGTTCCAGCTTGTCCCTTCAGGCCTCTAGGAGGTTAGCAGTCCTAGAGTGCTCAACAACCCTGTTGAATCTCTGAAGTTTTTTTCATATTTGTGGATGGTCTCTTTATTAAAATATCTTCAAATCTCAGCTGAATGTTTTCTGTTTCCTGCTGAGACCTATACTCTGGGAACTGATGAAGGCAGGTAAGAATACCCTTTTGTAGGGACAGAGGTAGTCACCCTAATTAAAAAAGAAGCTTCCTGACAGATGGCATGAAATATCCAAGTTTTTTCCTTTGGGAGTCTTTGCAAAATAAGAGGAATCTTCTCTCTGGAATGGTTATGTCTGTTTAATAGATGAGATTAAAATATGAATAACCATCATATGTATACATACCCAAATAGTTGTTCAACAGTCCCACTCAGCCATTTCAATGCTCTTGTGTAGTTTCAAAAAATATAAAATTGTCTTTTGCTGTTACTGTTTTTACAGTGTCTCTTCTCTCCACCCCCTCACTTCTAAAGATCTGAGTTTTCTTAAAGAAGAATCACATAGAAGTATTTTCTTAGGTTTCATTTATAATTATCTAACCTTAGCAGATGAAAATAGAAGAAATATAGAATTTATTTCAGCTGGGCTTTGGGGATTTTCTTCTGCAGATGTTTTAATCCTTTGGAAAATAGAAGCCAAGGCCATATGGATGTTCAATGTTCAAATAGTGAGTGGTTTTTGTCCAAAGTGTGTTATAAATATAAAGATAATTTCATTTTTGTCCACATAATCCAGAGATGAATGATACTGATGTATTATTAAACTGATAGTTGAACCAATAGAAGTTTTCTCTTATATTTCTGCTTCTGTCTTAGGAGAAAATACGCAATAAAAGATAATCCCTCTGCCCCTCATGAAACAGTCTTGAAAATCAACATCCCCGCCACTGGTCCAGTCCTAAGTTAGGTGATGAGCAAAAAAATCCTAAACACTCTTATCACAGTCTGAGGCTGCTGTGGTGAGCCTTATATCTATTCTATTAAGATTTTTTCAGACTTTTCTGATTCTCCTAAGGATGGGAAATACGGGAACTAGCACATTAAGCCATGGTCTTTCATATACCACATCTAAAGTAACAAATGCCAAGCACATATGCATTTGCTCCTTTGGGACTGTAGTTTTTGACTTTCTTCTAGGTTTACTTTTGCCGACTCTTACTGAACAGACCCTGGTAGAGTATAGGTAGGGGAAGAGACATGGAAGGTTACCTGAGGAAGAGAAATCAGAGAGGGTCTGAAGGGGTGTGTGTAGAAGGCAGGGAAAGAAGCAACTTTACCTGGAATTGAGCATTATGCATTGGATAGTTTATCTCAACCAACCAGTGTCTGATTAAACATCGTTACCAACTTCCAGTATCTGTGATTCTCAGTTGGGTTTTATCTTTAGGGCCAGTATATCCTTAATGTACAGGGCATAGTAGAATAGGAACCTTGAGGAACTCCATCAAATGTATTTATATTATTTCAGGATTGTGGAATACACCATTCCCATGACTATAGAAGTCGCTCATACCTATTTCCTGGTTTGGTGTTTCATGAAGAATAAACCTGAGGACTTTGAGATTTGCTATTGAATACGTGATATTTTTGGATGTGAATCCATCTTTGTGTCTTAAAATCTAGTATCTTAAAATCTAGTGTCTAAAGTGGCTTCATTTGGGGTTCTTGTCTGGGGCCTACTGTCCAAGATCAACATTATCTTCTATCTCTAAATGATCACTAGTGCTCCCTGCCCATGAATGGTAGACTATGATTTTGATCCATCATGACTTACAGAATGTGTTTGATCTCATGAAATCTTATTTTCTGTCTGCCCCCTTTTCTTTGTTACAGTAAAGGCTTTCTAGGGTGCAGATGTTGTAGTAAAGTTTATACACATCTCCTATAAGACTCCGAGACTGAGATTTCATGACTTTACCACAGCATGGCAGGCAGAGACACACACTAACCACATTTTGGGGCAGTATTAGTTTACTATAGCTGCTGGAACAAATTATTGGTTTAAAGCCACACAAATCTGGTTTTTTCTTTTTTTCTTTTTTTTAACAGTTCTGAAGCCAGAAGTTCAAAATCAGTTTCACTGGACTAAGGGCAGGGTGTAGGCAGGGCTAGTTCCTTCTGGAAGCTCTGAAGGGATAATTTGTTGCCCTGCTGTTTTCATTTTCTAGTGGCCGTTTATATTTCTTGGCTTGTGGCTCCTCCTTCCATCTTCAGAGTGTATTAATATAATCTTTGCTTCCATCATTATATTGCCTTCTCCTTTGACTCTGACTCCTCCTGCATCCCTTTTCAAAGAACCACTGTGATTACACAACTTCTCCAGCTGCTCCCCACTTCCCCCTCCCAATAATCCAAGATACTTTCTTTTCTTAAGCTACTTAACTTAATCACACATGCAAAGTCCCTTTTACCATATAGGGTAACATTCACAGGTTCCATTAGAACATGGATACATTTGGGGCCATTATTCAAGCCTACCACATCTGTCAAGTCTCTTTCCAGTGTTTGCCTTGGCTGCAGAGAACAACTTTACCTGAGATCACATCCTGTGTGGGCAGCTTACATTGGGTGACTGAGTGAAATAGAGGTTTAAATGCCTGGCCATTTTTGCCCAGCTCAAGATAGTCTGATGGGCAATACCTGCTTCAGAGCTTCATGCCAAACTGGCTTAGGCTTTATTGGATCTTTGTCATAATTTTTTTCTCTCTTCAGTCCTATTTCCCCTCTTCCCTTTCATTGGCATTGGTCATTAATCAACAGCTTGTACCTCAAACTCTGATCCATCTGCTTGTAGAGGACTTAGACTGCTGGAAGTTGGTACTGAGAGTAGGATTAAAAAACCATTGATAAAATGGGGTTTTAGAGCTGGATTACTCATTGTCTGGTAGCCAATAAAGAGCCCAAATAGCTTTCTTTCTTTTTTTTTAAAATTTTTTATTTTTTATAAACATATATTTTTATCCCCAGGGGTACCAGTCTGTGAATCACCAGGTTTACACACTTCACAGCACTCACCAAAGCACATACCCTCCCCAATGTCCATAACCCCACCCCCCTTCTCCCCCCCCCCCCCCCAATAGCTTTCTGACAAAAGTAGTGGTTCATTGTTAAGCTTTTACCTGTAGTGAATTGGGAGGGTAAACTGGCAGAAGGGAATATATTAGTGGGTGAATATATTAGGTATTTGAGACTTAGTGGAGGAAGGCTCTGTATATACATATAAACAGATTACAAGATTGAATGGCTATTACTAAATATTTGACCTGATACCTGTTTTTTTTTGTAAATAAACTTTTATTGGTATATATCTATGTTGATTTATTTACATATTGCTTACAGCTACTTTTGTGCTACAATGGCAGAGGTAAGTAGTTTCCACAGAGACTATATGACCCACAGACTCATACACAAAAATATTTAGAACCTTGCCTTTTACAGTAAGGTTTGCCAGTTCCTGGTTGGATGCTGGAGTGGTAGTCCCTAACACATCTCCATTTAATTTACGTGGCCCCTGCAGAATCCAATGGATCTTAAAGAATGACTGTAGACTAACACAGGCTCAGCTAATCACTGTGCCTGATGAGAAACCTTTGCTAGAGTGAATTAGTTTGGCTTTAGGTATGTGGCAAATGGTCACTGAGTTGGAAAATGCTTTCTTTTCTATTTCAGTTAGAAAAGAGAAAAAGAGGAAAATTGGAGGGGGAGATGAACCATGAGAGCCTATGGACTCTGAAAAACAATCTGAGGGTTTTGAAGGGGTGGGGGGTGGGAGGTTGGGGCAGCCTGGTGGTGAGTATTATGGAGGGCACATATTGCATGGAGCACTGGGTGTGGTGCATAAACAATGAATTCTGTTACACTGAAAAGAAATTAAATTAAAAAAAAAAGAAAAAAAGGAAAGATAATAAGAAACAGATAATAATGATATGGAACAGATAATAATATTCATTTATAGCTTATCCCAAGGAGGTTTTAAGTCGCCTGCCTTCTGTCAGAATATATTTTAAGTAGATATGGACCATTTTGACATTCTGTACTATATTATTTTAATGATGTTATGTTGATTTTGTTGGATTTTCAAGAGATAGCTAACACAGTGGAAGCATTGGCAAGATGTGTACTCTAGAGTGCAGGAGAAATATTCTATGAAGACTCAAGTGTCTACCACATATATGAGTATTTTAGAGGTCTACTGATCAATGGTGTGCCTGGATATCTCCTTTAAAGTAAAATAAAAATTATTACATCACCTATCTCCTACCAAAAACAAAAACAAACAAACAAACAAAACAACAACTGTACAAAGCACAATACCTGGTGATCCACAGAGGTCTGGAGGTAGCATAATTCTAGTCCTAGGGATAATTTTCTGGTTTATATATGTAAAAGGCTTCCAACTTTAAATGGGATCTAGAGTAGAAAAGAACTCAGTGACAGGTGTGTGCTGTGATGTAAGCAACCCTGTCACTTGGGCCATACAGTTTGGCAAAATCCATTATGTTAAAGATGTTGGTAAGAAAAGATGCTGCATGGAGATTGTCACAAGCACCAGTGAGCAAATCATAATGTAAATTCCTTGAGTTCTGGAACAAGGCCATTACATTTTCAGTAGAGAATTATATAGCTTTTGATGTATTCCTGTTCCCTGGTGGAGGCATGATGCCTGGTCATTTATCTAGAAATTCCCATCATGAGTTGCATTCTGTGAGATTCCCCAAATAATAAGGTCAGAGAGGACCAGCAATAGTATATTGCAAGATGGAAGTAGTACATTTGGGAGTGAGTATAAGCATGACCAGGTGGCACAAACAAGCTTCGTGAGCAGGTATCACAGACCCTACCCCCCCCATGACATCATTATATTAGTGCCCTTCCCTCAGCTCATGTCTCTGATTCTATAGGAATTCTGTATAAATACCTGAAGGATAACAAGAAAGCTCAAACTTGATTTATGGATGGGTCAGCTTAATATGTACATGAAAGTAAAAAACAGCCCTACCTGATGGTGGCATTGAAAGACATAAGATCCTGGAATCTACTGTCTGCCATATCCTTTGCACACATGCATTTGTCCTATCTTACGGCACATTTTTCCCCCCCTAACCATAGTTCCTGTCTCATTATATTTTAAAACCATTAACCTTTCAAATAATTTTATGGAATCTCTTTACTTGCCTCTTTTAAGAATTATCACCCATAACTTTGTCAAGTTTCCTCATTTTCAGAGAGAAGGAAACATTCAACTTGTAGATTATTTACCCTTTGACTGAAGAACTGTACATCAATGCCAAAGCTCATGACCCTACCCGTGTAATATGTTTCTTGAGATATGAGTTAGTTTCATAAGACTTAGCTACTTCAGGGTTTTATTTTTAAAGTAAAAATAAGTTAAAATAAAAATTAAAGGAGTAATATTAACCTCAAACCAAGAAGTGCTTATTAAACATGATAATCTATTAGAGGAAAAGAAAATGTGTTTAAGTGATTTTTTCTGGTAAAAGAAAATAGTTTGTTGAAAGACAAAAAGTTTGGAACTTCATGATCAGACTGTCATCCACAAAAAGATAAGTGCAGAGAGAAAGAAAGGGGAGTACTTATAGGGAAACTGGAAGTTAAAATATGATGAAAGTAGGATCATGAACCAACTTATATTCTTGGCCCTTCTGCATGGATACTGTAGAAGAAATTCTGAAATTTCCATTAAAAAGTACAAGTCTTGGGGCACCTGGGTGGCTCAGTGAGTTAAAGCCTCTGCCTTCAGCTCAGGTCATGATTCCAGGGTCCTGGGATGGAGCCCCACATAGGGCTCTCTGCTCAGCAGGGAGCCTGCTTCCCTTCCTCTCTCTGCCTGGCTCTCTGCCTACTTGTGATCTCTGTCTGACAAATAAATAAACAAAATCTTAAAAAAAAAAAGAATATGTGTCTTTTGTATTGCTCATTATTTTCTGGAATTTTCTTCTAAGCCTCATTTGAAAATGCTGTGACATATATGTTATCTTGTAAAGCAGATCCTGTTTGATCAGATGATAATTCAAAGCTGGGACTGATGCTGCTGAGGATGATGATGATAATGATTTTGCTCTACCACAGAGCATTTTCTCTCTGTAAATGTGTATGAAAAGTTATGTGAGGGAAGTTTCTCACAGAAGATATAAAATAAGCAATTCACTTGAATCCATGAATTTGCCAGAACTCAGAAGCAGGACCAGAATTTAACAGGTTTCCACTAGGTGGCAAGCCTCCTCTTTCAATTTCTCAGTGACATCAAGCTAAAAAATTGCAGCTATTTCAAACTTACATGCTTGCGTGAGATAGCTGCACTTGTATCAAAAAATAATAAAGGCCCAATTCACAAACAGTCAAATTTAGTATCAAATTATTCAAACTGAAACTGGAAATGTATTGTGATGTTCAGAAGTTTTATCTGAAGCATATATATTCATTCACTCCTTTGACAAATACTAAATGCCTCTTTTATGTATTTTCCATACTTTGTTTCACTTACTCCCCTGCCAACAATGATACTAGATGTTTTTATTAGTCTCATTTTTTTTTAACTAAAATGGCATTTATTCCAAGAATGCAAAGTTGGTTAATGTCAGAAAACTCAAACAACGTAATATATAACATTAAGAAAAGAGAATAACAATATGATCATCTTAATAGATGCTGAAGAAGCATTTGACAAATTTCAACACCCCTTCATAATAAAAATTATCATTAAACTAGGAATAGAAGAGAACCCATTCAAACTGACAAAATGTATCTACACAAAGTTTATACTACTGTACTTTATAAAATTTATAATAAAAATTTATAATATTGTACTTATGATGAAACATGAAATTCTTTCCCCCTAAGATTGGGAGAAAGGCAAGGATGCCTATCCTCACCACTTCAACATATATATGAAGTGGTCAGGACAAGGCCTGATTGATAGGTATTCAATGAATGTTTTTAGCTTTTGGGTCACATGTGGTATGTGTTCAGCTTCGGTATATTTTGCCAATAATTACCCAAAGAGGTTGGTACAGACTCTTTTTAAAATAATTTTTTTCTATTTTTAAAAATTAAAAGACACTATTAAAAGTAGTATGCCATAATAACCATTTTTAATGTGTTTGTACTTTACCTTTCAGTCTTTTTATTGCATGTTTATTAATTAGCTAGGATTATGGTTTTATGCACTTTTGGATCACTTTTTAAACAACATTAAAAAATAAACATTTTCCCATGCTTCAAAAAACATAGTTTTGTACATGTGTGATTTTAATAAATTAGGAAACTAACTTTGCTCTTATTTACAAATTCTGAAAAAATACTTTGAAGTCTGCCAAATATTTTTGAATGTCATTTATAGTATTAAGTAGATAATATCTTGTTATGAAATTAATAGCCTACTTTTCTTTTTTTAGGGAGTTTTGTATATTCTGTTTATTTGTATTTGTTTTATATTTTATTTATTTATTTATTATGAACATAAAATGTGTTACTTATTTCAGGGGTACAGATCTATGATTCATTAGTCTTACACAATACACAGCGCTCACCCCACACCTGCCTTCCCCAATGTCCATTACCCAGTCCCTCCATTCCCAGACCCCCCCTCCCCTATAGCAACCCTCAGTCTGTTTCCTCAGATTAAGAATCTCTTACAGTTTGTCTCCCTCTCTGGTTTCATCTTGTTTCCTTTTTCCCTCTCTTCCCCTATGATCCTCTGCCTTGTTTCTTAAATTCTACATATCAGTGAGATCAAATGATAATTGTCATCTTCTGATTGACTTATTTGGCTTAGCATAATACCCTCTAGTTCCGTCCACATTATTGTAAATGGCAGGATTTCATTTTTAATGGCTGCATAATAATCCATTTTATATCTATATCTACCTATATCTGTATCTATATATTTATATCTATAACTATCTTCTTTATCCACTCATCTGTTGATGGACATTTGGCTCTTTCCATAGTTTGGCTATTGTGGATGTTGTTTCTACAAACATTTGGGTGCACGTGCCCCTTTGGATCACTACATTTGTATCTCTGGAGTGAATATCCAGTAGTGTGATTGCTGGATCATAGGGTAGCTCTATTTTCAACTTTTTGAGGAATCTCCATACTGTCTTTCAGAGTAGCCGCACCAGCTTGCTTTCCCACCAACAGTGTAGGAGGATTCCTCTTTCTCCATATCCTCACAATATCTGTCGTTTTCTGACTTGTTAATTTTATCCATTCTGACTGGTGTGAGGTGGTATCTCACTGTGGTTTTGATTTGTCTTTCCCTGATAATGAGTGATGTTGAACATTTTTTTTCATGTGTCTGTTGGCCATTTGGATGTCTTCTTTGCAGAAATGTCTGTTCATGTCTTCTGCCCATTTCTTGATTGGATTCTTTGTTCTTTGGGTGTTGAGTTTGATAAGTTCTTTATAGATTTTGGGTACTAGCCCTTTATCTGGTGTTATTTGCAAATATCTTCTCCATTCTGTCAGTTGTCTTTTGGTTTTGTTGACTGTTTCCTTTGCTGTGCAAAAGATTTTGATCTTGATGAAATCCCAATAGTTCATTTTGCTCTTGCTTCCCTTGTCTTTGGCAATGTTTCTAGGAAGAAGTTGCTGTGGCTGAGGTTGAAGAGGTTGCTGCCTGTGTTGTCCTCAAGGATTTTGATGGCTTTCTGTCTCACATTGAGGTCTTTCATCCATTTGGAGTCCATTTTTGTGTATGGTGTAAGGAAATGGTCCAGTTTCATTTTTCTGCAGGTGGCTGTCCAATTTTTCCAACACCATTTGTTGAAGAGATTGTCTTTTTTCTAATGGAAAGTATTTACTTCTTTGTTGAAGATTAGTTGACCATACAGTTGAGGTCCATTTCTGGGTTCTCTATTCTGTCCCATTGATCTATGTGTCTGTTTTTGTGCTAGTATCATAATGTCTAGATGATTATAGCCTTGTAACAGAGCTTAAAGTCTGGAATTGTGATGCCACCAGTTTTGGTTTTCTTTTTCAGCATTCCTCTGGCTATTCGAGGTCTTTTCTTGGTTCCATACAAATTTTAGGATTTGTTCCATTTCTGTGAAAAAGTTGGTAGTACTTTGATAGTTTTCTATAGTTTTCTGAGTGTAGAACCTTTGCCTCTTTGGTTAGATTTATTTCTCGATATCTTATTGTTTGAGTGCAGTTGTAAATGAGATCAACTCCTTAATTTCTCTTTCTTCTGTGTTGCTATTGGTGTATAGAAATGCAACTGATTTCTGTGCATTGATTTTATCTCCTGACACTTTACTTAATTCCTGTGCGAGTTCTAGCAATTTTGGGGTGGAGTCTTTGGGTTTTCCACATAAAGTATCATATCATCTGCAAAGAATGAGAATTTGACTTCTTCCTTGCCAATTCAGATGCCTTTTATTTCTTTTTGTTGTCTGATTGCTGGGCTAGGACTTCTAGTACTATGTTGAACAGCAGTGGTGATAACGGACATCCTTGCCATGTTTCTGACCTTAGGGGGAAAGCTCTCAGTTTTTCCGCGTTGGGAATGACATTTGCTTTGGTTTTAAAATTTTTTTCCTTTAAAATTTCCTTAAAAAGTTTTATTGAGACCTAATTGACAAATAAAACATATATATTTAAGGTTTACAGTGTGATGGCTTAGAACACATTTTAATTGTGAAATGATTACCACAGTCAATGAACACATCCATCACCTCACATAGTTACAATTTGTGTGTGTGTGTGTAATGAGAACATTTTAGATCTGTTTTCAGGATACCTGGATGGCTCAGTAGGTTAAGCACCTGCCTTCGGCTCAGGTCATGTTCCCTGGATTGTGGGATTGAATCCTGCATTGGGCTCCTTATTCTGTGGGTAGCCTGTTTCTCCCTCTGCCTACTGCCCCCTGCCCCCGCTTGTGCTCCGTCTCTTTCTCTCTCTGGCAAATAAATAAATAAAATCTATAAAAAATTTAAAAAAAGATTTATTTTCTTTGAAAATTTCAGCTATGGAATACCAGTACTGTTGGTATTAGTCACTATGCTATTGTCATATCTCCAGAATTTATTCATCTTATAACTAAAAGTTTATATCCTTTAACCAACATCTTCCATCTTCCCACCTCTCAGTCCCTGGTAATCACTGTTCTACTCTCTGTTTCTGAGTTTCATGTTTTTGTTATATAAGTAAGTGTATAAGTAAGATTTACAGTATTTATCTTCCTGAATTATTTTATTTAACATAATATGCTCTGGGTTCGTAGGGTAGCTCTATTTCCTATAGAAAATGTGTTGTCACAAATGGCAGGGTTTCTCTTTTTTTTATGTCTGAATAATATTACATTGTATACTACATTTTCTTTATCCATTCATCCATCAGTGGACACAGATTGTTTTCATATATTGGTTATTGTGAACAATGCTTTCCCAAAGTGCTAGGATTTGAATGCCACAACACAAATTGATTTATGTTTTTGTCCATTAATGGTCTGTGAATTTCTTTAAATGAAAGTCTATGTTAGAGTCATAGACATCAGCATTCTGTAAAACTGCCTGGGATCCAAGGATCCAGGATCTATTAGTCTTTTAGAGAGAGGGAAATGGAAGCTTAGTGAAATTAAATAATATATTATCTCAAGATAAACTCTTTAGGTTCAAGTGCCAATAGTTTTATCCAGAGTGTATTCTCCTAACCACACATCTTAGTGTTTTTCATAAACCTAGTAAATTAATTTAAAGTATTTTGCACAGTATTTGACACATAGTACTGTTTTAAAGTATTAGTTATTATTTTCTTCTCTCTTATAGACATTAGCAAAGTTAAATCTTCTAGCATGACCTTTGTGAAAGACTGTATAAAGAAATAAAAATGATTTCAAAACACTATACTAGAGCAAATAATGTCTGGACAGTGTTACCTATTTAAGCATGTGCAAGATGAAAAGAAATGACTTAAAACTCTGCAAATTTACTACAGAGAAAAACAATATATCTATGCATATATCAGATGAGAAAATTGTCTGCAAAAATCATAATGTCAGTAACAGAAACTGTTTCATTGTGAGTGCTTCTTGCTGTAGAAGAATTTTTATATGAGTACAAATTCAATAAAACTAAAGTTTAAACAAGAATATAAAACAACAGAATGAAATAAAAGGGCAAGTGCACAAAGAAACTCACTGAGATAATATTTTAAATCTAATAAGTATATTAAAAGAATAAGGAACAGAAATTATAGTGAAAATTCAAATTAATGTAATAGAAGAAAGACACAAGATCACAGTAAATGCAAAGCAGATGGAGATAAAAGCAGTTAAGAAGAGGAAGACAGGGGCGCCTGGGTGGCTCAGTGGGTTAAGCCGCTGCCTTCGGCTCAGGTCATGATCTCAGGGTCCTGGGATCAAGCCCCGCATCGGGCTCTCTGCTCAGCAGGGAGCCTGCTTCCTCCTCTCTCTCTGCCTGCCACTCTGCCTGTTTGTGATTTCTCTCTGTCAAATAAATAAATAAAATCTTAAAAAAAAAAAAGAAGAGGAAGACAGACATGGATGATTGACAAAGACAATTGATATCTCTGAAGTATATACAACAGATGACAAAAAAGTATTCAGAGATATAGTAATGGAAAATTTAATAAGGAAGTGCACACATCTAACAGGAAAATTTGATATTGAGCATCAACACTGAGACCTGGGTACTATTGAACCTTCAGGATTAAAAAAAAGAAAGCGTTCTTTAGACATCAAGCAGAAAAAAGCAAGTTACTTACAAAGGGGAAAATTCAAGTTGATATTAGTCTTTTGCAGAAACATTAAATGCTACAAGAAATAAGTATGCTTAACACATCCTTAGACAAAGGAATATTTGTCTAAATATTCAAAATAATATATCCATCAATGTTATCATTGAAATATGAAGGATTCAGAGAATTAACATTGAAGCTTTTAAAAAAGATTTTATTTATTTATTTGACAGAAAAAGAGAGAGAGAGAAAGAGAGAGGGTGGCAAGCAGAAGGAGAGAGAGAAACAGACCCCTCGCTGAGCAGAGAGCCTTGTGGGGCTTCACCCCAGGACCCTGGGATCATGACCTGAGCTGAAGGCTGATGCTTCACCAACTGAACCAGCCACATGCCCCAAACATTGAAGAGATCTTAAAAAAGAAAGAAAGAAAGAAAGAAAGTAAGAAAGAAATCAACATCAAACTCTCATCAAATGAGAGTCCAGCTAATCAAGCAATTAATAAAAAATAATTTATTTTATTTTTTTAAAAGATTTATTTATTTATTTATTTGACAGAGAGAAATCACAAGTAGATGGAGAGGCAGGCAGCGAGAGAGAGAGGGAAGCAGGCTCCCTGCTGAGCAGAGAGCCCGATGCGGGACTCGATCCCAGGACCCTGAGATCATGACCTGAGCTGAAGGCAGCGGCTTAACCCACTGAGCCACCCAGGCGCCCCCAAAAAATAATTTATTTTTTTAAATACATTTATTTTGTAATAAAAAATAGAGAATCCAGGGGTGCCTGGGTGATTGAGTGTTCAACTCAGGATCATGAGACTGAGGCTTTCGTTGGGCTCCGTCTTCAGTGCAGTGTCTGCTTGGGATTCTCTTTCTCCTTCTGTCCCTCCCTCTTCTTGTGCTCTCTCTCTCTGTTTCTGTCTCTCAAAAATAACTAAATAAATCTTTAAAAAAAATAGAGAATCCAGGAAGGGACACGTACCTAGTATCTGTTAGTGTACTAGTTACTGGGTATGATGAGTAAGGCATTTCTGTCCTTAAGAAACTTAGCTTAGTGGAAGAGAAAGAGATGTCAATAAACTTGAATATAGCATCTTAAATGCTACTATGTTGGTAGAACAGAGGAAAGAATAATTCTACTGAAACCTGAAACTTGAAAGATATGTACCCAGGAAATAAGGAAGAAGCAATAGAGAGGACCATTTTAGGAAGGAGGAACAAAGGGCAAAGACTTGGCAGCTAGAGTTGGCAGAGTGGAATTGCTGTATGGTGGGACATGTGGAAGTAGCAGGACATGAACCTGGAAAGTCACGAGCAGCTCATGAAAGAATCTGTGTATTTGCTAAGGGTTTTGGACCACCGGAGGGTTCAATCTGGAAATGATTTTTTTTGTTTGTTTGTTTACATTAAAAAAAAGTCACTGTGGCAATAGTATAGGCAGGAATTAAAGATGTTTGTTTAAAATCCTGAAGTGACCACTTGCTTGAGTTTGTTTAGGAGCAGTTTTGCTCAGAGATGGGACACAGGATTCTCTCCACAATACTTATCTGGGGCAAGGTGGGGCAGAAAGACAAAGGGGAGGATGTTAATAAGCTCTACCTCATGATTTTCTATATCTGTCTTTTCCACAACAATCTGCACAAAAAATTCCATTTCCTATTTCAAATGAAACCTTATAGTTGACATTACAATTTGCTTCTTGCCTTTGTCTTGGATGTGGTCCTCTGATTTTAGTATAGCTGCTTCATTTGGTCTTAATTAGTAGCATCCTTTGCAATTTTAAAAGCAGTAAGCATACTGAATGTGTTATAATATCCATCAGATTTGTTTTCCTTGGTTAAGTACAGTTTTCCTGTAACTCTCATTCTGGCTGCCACTATCAGTTATTTATTTATTATTTGACAAGTTCATACAAATTTTTATTCCACTTAATTTAAAAAGAATGCAAGACTCAACAACACATCTGTATTAATGTGTTTTAATTTAAATGGGAGCATAGGGTCCTGACTGGAAGATATGAGTTAGAAGTGATTTTTAAAATTATTTATTTTTTTAAAGATTTTATTTATTTATTTGACAGACAGAGATCACAAGTAGGCAGAGAGGCAGGCAGAGAGAGAGGAGGAAGCAGGCTCCCTGCTGAGCAGAGAGCCCAATGTGGGTCTTGATCCCAGGACCCTGGGATCCTGACCCAAGCCAAAGGCAGAGGCTTTACCCCACTGAGCCACCCAGGCACCCCTAGAAGCAATTTCTAAAGTCTATTTTTCTTAAACTTCAGTGTGCATAGAAGTCACCTGGGAATCAGTTTAAAATTCAGATTATGACTTGGAGGTAGGGGTGGGGCCAGAGATTCTGCATTTTTAACAAGATAGTGAGGCCAGTGTTAGTGATCTATAGATCACACTTTGAGTAACAAGATGCTATGGTACAAGTAAAAATACCCATAATTGTATTCCCATATTTGTAATAATTCCTATAATTATAATAAATATTGGTAATTTTAAAATTTTCTATTTGACCACATCTCACAGGCGGTCCATAAATCCATCAAGATGTTCAGGAATTGCTACTGATAAGAGTATGTCATTTAAATAAAACAAGGACCATTGCCTTCTGAATACTGTGTTTGCTTTATATGAGTTAAACTAAAGTTAATTTTACTGAGTAAGCCATGTTAGTTGTCTCATAATGTCTTAAGGAGATGTCACTCTGGAAGCTGGGGCTTTCTTTTGGGAGGTTAGTCCCCATTACCAGTTAAGCTCTCATTACCAGTTTCTTCTCCTTACAAGGAGAAGAAAAGCAGTATTTTTACTGAGCTATTGTCATCTCAGGGTATCTATAGATAAACACCCAGTGTGTTGTAAAAATAAACCTGATATTATGTGATTTCATCAGCATAAAACTTGTTTAGGAGAAAAAAACCACTTGAATTGTGTAGTAATATTTTAAGTTCAGATTTAATTTATATTCAATTCTTACAACTGTCTGGGTTAAATATAAAGCTTTCTAAAGCGAATAGAAAGTAGAAAAAGTAGAGTTAATTACTGGCAAACATTTTGTTAGTCAAGGGAGTAGCTACCACTTTGTTTAAAAATAGCTTCAGAGTCATGTTTGGAACCTATCTACTGACATGCTTTACTTTAGCATAATTTTAGAACAGTTTTCTCATCCCTGACAAAAGGGTTTGTTTTGCCGGGAAAGCAGCCACTCCTGGTTTTCTTTTCCCCATGCATCTCACACATAGCCTGTGAGTAATAGAAATGAAATTGTGTGGTAGACTACTCACCTAGTTCTTCCTTTGCGATGTGTTTCTTTTGTCACACTGAAAAAGACATCAGAAAAGGGCAGAGATCACATAGTTTCTCCTGAAAGTGTCATGCAACCCCCTCTCTCTTGACCTGTATTAAGGTTCAGGCAATAGGAAGCACTCTCTTTATGGCTCAAAGGAGTGTTATTTTGGCCTAACAAGGGTTTTCTTTTCTGTGTGTGTGTGTGTGTGTGTGTGTGTGTGTTTTGTCTCCGAACATTTGTAACTCCCTCAGGATTGTGCTGCACACTAAAAATAAAACAAGGATAGCTTGTGATTCACCTCGTTTTCACTGAGTCACTGCTGTAGATTCTAGGGAAGATTCAGTGACATGGGAGAGTTATAAAAACGGAAGTAAAATTGCTGAATCCAAAATGAATTTAGAAGATGATCATAGTAACTTAGGTATGCCCAAAATCAAGTCTAATATCTGGAAGCTCTGACTTCGTTCAGATTTTACATGAGAAAACAATTTTAAATTGTATTGTTACAGCCCTCATGATTACCTAGAACCCTTAGGGATTCTTTATGTGGAGCTGCATACCACAGATATTAGTTAGTATGAGAAATAATATGCATTAGAGTTTATGTTTAAAAGAAATCAGCAGATTGTATCTCCTCCAGATCAGTCTCACTCAAGGCAATACTTTTAATAAATTTTCAGCATAACTCAACTACCATTGAGAAGAGAAGGAATTAAAAATGGAGGCAAGGATGCTATTAGATAGTATAGGCTTATGAATAGATAGACAATTACAATAGAATTCTCCTGATAGAACTCTTTCTTCCACAACTCTTAAGTTTCATTGTTAGAAATTAATTTCTGTTGGCCTTGCAGGTTTTTGGCCTTTTAAAGTTTTCACACTAAAATATAAACATCCTTTGGAAGCGTAATACATTAAAGACACAAAAACTGGGGGTGCCTGGGTGGTTCAGTGGGTTAAAGCCTCTGCCTTCGGCTCAGGTCATGATCGCAGGGTCCTGGGATCGAGCCCTGCATCGGGCTCTCTGCTCAGCAGGGAGCCTGCCTCCCCCCCACCCTCTCCCTGCCTTTCTGCCTACTTATGATCTCTGTCTGTCAAATAAATAAACAAAATCTTTAAAAAGAAAAAAATGACACAAAACTGGCTTGAAGGCTGTGCTTGAGTAATGCCTAAAATATATCTCTAGTAATGTGTCTTTTGAAATATTGGGGTCAATATTTTAAAATTATTTTATTAAAATGATGTACTCATTAGATTGGCAAATGATGAAGCTGGGAGGCAGAGCTAATATGTCAAATAATAGAATTAAAATATAAGTGATTCTGATTAGCTAGAATGGGAAATGGGAGGTTAAATATAAGAAAATGAAATTTCCTGAAACTGAATGTAAAGTGCTTCACTTAGGTGGAAAAAAAAGATAACAAAGAAACCTTGGACCATTTCCTTACACCACACACAAAAATAGACTCAAAATGGATGAAGGACCTCAATGTGCGAAAGGAATCCATCAAAATCCTTGAGGAGAACACAGGCAGCAACCTCTTCGACCTCAGCCGCAGCAACATCTTCCTAGGAACAACGCAAAAGGCAAGGGAAGCAAGGGCAAAAATGAACTATTGGGATTTCATCAAGATCAAAAGCTTTTGCACAGCAAAGGAAACAGTTCACAAAATCAAAAGACAACTGACAGAATGGGAGAAGATATTTGCAAACGACATATCAGATAAAGGACTAGTGTCCAGAATCTATAAAGAACTTAGCAAACTCAACACCCAAAGAACAAATAATCCAATCAAGAAATGGGCAGAGGACATGAACAGACATTTCTGCAAAGAAGACATCCAGATGGCCAACAGACACATGAAAAAGTGCTCCATATCACTCGGCATCAGGGAAATACAAATCAAAACCACAATGAGATTTCACCTCACACCAGTCAGAATGGCTAAAATCAACAAGTCAGGAAATGACAGATGCTGGCGAGGATGCGGAGAAAGGGGAACCCTCCTACACTGTTGGTGGGAATGCAAGCAGGTGCAGCCACTCTGGAAAACAGCATGGAGGTTCCTCAAAATGTTGAAAATAGAACTGCCCTATGACCCAGCAATTGCACTATTGGGTATTTACCCTAAAGATACAAACATAGTGATCCAAAGGGGCACGTGCACCTGAATGTTTATAGCAGCAATGTCCACAATAGCCAAACTATGGAAAGAACCTAGATGTCCATCAACAGATGAATGGATCAAGAAGATGTGGTATATATACACAATGGAATACTATGCAGCCATCAAAAGAAATGAAATCTTGCCATTTGCGACAACATGGATGGAACTAGAGCGTATTATGCTTAGCGAAATAAGTCAAGCGGAGAAAGACAACTATCTTATGATCTCCCTGATATGAGGAAGTGGTGATGCAACATGGGGGCTTAAGTGGGTAGGAGAAGAATAAATGAAACAAGATGGGATTGGGAGGGAGACAAACCACAAGTGACTCTTAATCTCACAAAACAAACTGAGGATTGCTGCGGGGAGGGGGTTTGGGAGAAGGGGGTGGGATTATGGACATTGGGGAGGGTATGTGCTTTGGTGAGTGCTGTGAAGTATGTAAACCTGGTGATTCACAGACCTGTACCCCTGGGGATAAAAATATATGTTTATAAAAAATAAAAAATTAATTCAAAAAAAAAAAAAGAAACCTTGTGTATAATGTGGTACATGCGAAAACATTTTAAGGATATTATTGACTGTAAAGTTAAAATAAGTTGAGAGTGCGATGTAGTTGCCCAAAGACAATTAAAAAAATATATAGTAGTTCAATCTTTGGTCCTATCACAGATAAATAACACCTTCCCTTACAGATAAAACATATACAGTGGATTTTGTTTAGTTTTGGGTTTCATATTTTGAAAATGACTTTGACCAACGGAAGTGTATCCGCAGAAGAGTGAGCTGAAGCCACATCACAAAAGGTTTGGGCAAGGGAATGAAATAGTATACAATGGAGGAAAGAATAATTCCTGCCCACTGGAGCTTATATTTTAGTAGAGAGACAGAGCTATAAACAAACAATTGGTAACAAAACATGGTAAATACTTTGGCAGGAGATGATAGGCTATTCACTAGCGACCAGCATTTGAGAAGGAGCGATTAGTGAGTTTACAAACATGTCGCAAATAATTCAGGTAATTGAAATTGGCAACAAGAAAACCATGATGATGCCATATTGATTTATTGTTAACTAAAGCATATATTCAAGAAAGTATGTTCTTGGGTCCATCTATGGGAAATTTGTACTAAGAGGAGCTTCCCTTAACAATATATGAAAAACACCAGGGCATTTTATTTGCTGGCAAGCTCAGTGTGAGTTCTAAGTGTGTTACGGCAGCCAAAAATCCTACACTATTTTTTTAAATGTAATAATAGATGTAATAATAGTACCTGGAATAGCGACAATAATGGAGTAACACAAGAGTGTTTCTGACATATATAAAGTACCATGATTTAAGGGGAATATTGACAGTATAAGCAAGATCATTTTCCAAATGATGTGAAATACAATAGAGTTGCATTTTTTTTTGCTTGCAAAAGATATGACTTATGAGGAGCCAAATCAAATATTTTAATGCTACTTAATGTCATGTGGAAGAATGATTAGAGCTACACAATTGTACCTCCAGAAGATTAACTAAGGACAAATTAGAGAAGTTAAAGAAATGGAAGTTTTGGCTCAGTCGCAAGCATATGTGTCTAAAAATCGTGAAGCACTGACTTTGATCTAATAATGACAGTGATGATCTAACTTTTCACAATCGCTCTCTCCACATCTTTTGCCATGTAACTTAGCAGTACTTCCCACAATGGGCAGTTTGATCTGTCCTGCCCCTTAACTCTGGCCTGAACCATGTGACTTGCTTGGCCATTGGGATGTTAGCATATGTGACACAAGCAGGAGATTGAGAGGTAGGTTTGCATGCTGGGATTTGTTTTCTCGTGCATCTTTGCCAACACCATAGAAACATGCTTGGACCAGACTGCTGGACAGTGAGACATGTGTGAGTCATCTTAGTCTTCTCAGTTGAGGCCTTTATAAATCAGCTGAGAATCAGCTGACCCCTAGACATCCAAACTGAATACAACTAAGTTCAGAACTGCCAGGGCAAGCTCAGTTTAATTTGCTGACTCACTTGTTTATTATAAGCGGAATAGTTATAGTTTTAAGTTACTATGTTTTTAGGTGGTTTATTATGCACTACTATTACGGCAATGGATAGCTGACACATTCTCTGATCGCTGGATATGTTCAAGAAGGAGATGATGGCTATCAGTCAGGATTGTTATAGAAAAAGATACTTGGCTAGATACTTAGACTGGGTAAATTTCAAAGATGGTTTCTTCCTCATGGAATACAATGGTAATATTAACATAATAATACTTAATAAATAATTACCACCTGCTGGGCATTTCTTTAAGGGTTTAAGGGTATTTACTCTATGAGGTAGTTACTCTCATTATTCTCATTATAATACTAAGGAATCAAGCACAGATCATGCAACTAGTAAGTGGTGACTCGAGGATAGAACCTAGGCATCTAGTTCTGGATATCACACCCTTTATCAGTACAATGTATTCACATTGGTGCATGAGCTATTTCTAAAGCCCATTGGAAAGTGGGCATAGCTTCATATGTTTATTAAGAGTAGGATAATAATTACTTCTCTAAATGCATTTTTTGGGATATAGGAATTTTTCAAAACACGAGTTATTTTGGATGACATTTGAAAGGGGTTCTTACTGGTAAAATCATTGGCAATCACTGCTTTAAGCAGTTATCCAACTTTAAGAGTCTGTAGTTCTTAGATACAATCTATTTTAGTGTTAATACACAAGGGTTTACATTTCTTCAAAATAATAACATAGTGAAAAGCATTGCATACAAATTTTCTTAGACCAGTTGGTTTATACTAAGTATTTTATAGGATCAGTTATGAAAGAAACATACATTTTCAGGTGATAGTAGAAATGTTCTGCTTATCTACTAAAAAAAAGGTGTTACAAAATAAAAAAAAAATTAAATAGAAAATAGATGTTAGTCAAACTATGGATGACAGCATTGTATTTTTTCTTTTTTTTAGCATTGTATTTTAATAAAACCACTTTATTTCACTGATTGTGTGAGTTGAATTAGCAATAACTTTCAGTTGGTAAATTTAAGATGCTATGGCAATGTTTATTTGGGGAAGATGGCTTAATCTTTTATTTGGGGAAGATGGCTTAATCTTTCATGTCTTGCTGGATGCTATTATTAACTATACTACATTAATGGTAACAAAAATCTGAATTTTGATATGTTATCTAAGCAAAAGATAAATATTGAATAGGATTATATACGAACTGTTGAAAAACATCTTTAGTAAATCTAACGAATTTATGTAATATGAGTTTAGCAGATGAACTCTGTTTTTAAATTGTTTTAAAATTTTTTTTCTCTTCTGTATTGCTTGCTTTTCTAAAATCAAGACAGTATGGAACTGGCACAAAAACAGACACATAGATCAATGGGACAGAATAGAATACCCAGAAATGGACCCACAACTATATGGCCAATTAATTTTTGACAAACTAGGAAAGAATAGCCAATGGAAAAACAACATCTCTTTAACAAATGGTGTTGGAAAAACTGGACAACAACCTGCAAAAGAATGAAACTGGACAACTTTTTTTTTTTTTTAAAGATTTTATCTATTTATTTGAGAGAGAGATACAGTGAGAGAGAACATGAGCGAGGAGAAGGTCAGAGGGAGAAGCAGACTCCCCGCAGAGCCGGGAGCCCGATGCGGGACTCGATCCCCGGACTCCAGGATCATGACCCGAGCCGAAGGCAGTCGTCCAACCAACTGAGCCACCCAGGCGCCCCAAGGTCAACTTTTTTATACCATACACAAAAATAAATTCAAAATGGATTAAAGACCTAAATGTGAGATAGGAAACTATTAAAATCATATATATTTTTAACTAAGGAAGTTGGCAGTAGGGTAGTAGGCTATCTTTGAATATTTGTTTCTGCAAGAAAAAAAAAATCACCACTATTCAAAAACTACCTTAATGTAAGTGATCTCTAGCTTTCTTTGTACATTTCAAAAAGAAGCAAACACATTATTTTTCAATATGTAGAACTATTTGGCCTAATGTTTATACATATGTATTGATTTTAAAAATAAACATTTATTGGGGCACCTGGATGGCTCATTTGATTAGGCAAATTACTTTTTTTTTTTAAGATTTTTTTATGAAAGAGAGAGAGAACATGAACAAGGGGTGTGGCAGGCAAAGGGAGAAATACACTCCTCTCTGAGCAGGGAGCCTAATGTGGGACTCGATGCAGGACTCAATTCCAGGTCTCAAATCCTGGACCCTGGGCTCATGACCCGAGCCAAAGGCATACACTTAACCAGCTGAGCTACCCAGGCACACATAAGCACCTGACTCTTAATCTCAGCTCAGGTCTTGATTTCAAGGTATGAGTTCAAGCTCAGAGTTGGACTCCACAGTAGGTGTAGAGCCTACTTAAAAATCAAAACAGAAAGAAAACCCCATTTATTGTGATAATGTGTCAGTCAACTGAACATTCTTGGCAGTTTGAATTGACATGTCTGGGACCAAGGCTGTTTTAGTAATTTTCTCTGGATCTGCTCACGATTTTTCTTTTACACATATGAACGAATTTTTTTTTTAAATTAAAACTTTAAAAAAATTAACATATAATGTATTATTAGCCCCAGGGGTACAGGTCTGTGAATCTCTGGGTTTACAGACTTCACAGTGCTCACCATAGCACATACCTTCCTCAGTGTCCATAACCCTCTCCCTACCCTCCTTCCCCAGCCACCCTCAGTTTGTTTTTTGAGATTAAGAGTCTCTTATGGTTTGTCTCCCTCCTAGTTCCATCTTATTTCATTTATTCTTTTCCTAACCCCCAAACCCACGTTGCATCCCCACTTCCTCATATCAGGGGGATCATATGATAGTTGTCTTTCTCCGATTGACTTATTTCGCTAAGCATAATACCCTCTAGTTCCACCCACATCGTCATAAATGGCAAGATTTCATGTCTTTTGATGGCTGCATAGTATTCCCATATATATATATATATATACCACTCTTCTTTCTCCATTCATCTGTTGATAGACATCTAGGTTCTTTCCATAGTTTGGCTATTGTGGACATTGCTGCTATAAACATTCGGGTGCACGTGCCCCTTCGGATCACTACATTTGTATCTTTAGGGTAAATACCCAGTAGTGTAATCGCTGGGTCATAGGGTAGCTCTATTTTCAACTTTTTGAGGAACCTCCATGCTGCTTTCCAGAGTGGTTGCACCAGCTTGCTTTCCCACCAACAGTGTAGGAGGGTTCCCCTTTCTCCACATCCTCACCTCAAGTCATTTCCTGACTTGTTAATTTTAGCCATTCTGACTGGTGTGAGGTGATATCCCATTGTGGTTTTGATTTGTATTTCCCTGATGCTGAGTGATGTGGAGCACTTTTTCATGTATCTGTTGGCCATCTGGATGTCTTCTTTGCAGAAATGTCTATGAACAAATTTTCTAATTTGCATGAAGGCAAACTAAGTGAAAGGCAAAAAAATTCATCAGCAGGAATAATTACTTATATGACAAGAAATACAGAGCTATGCTAGGGATAGAAACATGGCTATATCCCCATTCTGGGCTTATAGTAGAGAGTAATAATTGATAACTCTTTTTGGCTAAATCCAGACTCAGATTTAAAAAATCTCATTGATTTTGAAATTACATAAGAAGTTTTTATAATATATTTATAATTCTCCCTCTCTTACTAAGCAAATATAATCTTTCCTTAGTTTGAAATGATGCTTCATTGATTATTCTTAGCACAATGCTCTAGGCAGCTGCTACTAACTGATTACAGCTATAGATAAGTCAAAAACCCATTTATTATTCTGGAATTATACTGAGTTTTAGAAATGTCCAGATCAGGGATGCCTGGGTGGCTCAGTGGGTTAAAGCCTCTGCCTTCAGCTCAGGTCATGATCTCAGGGCCCTGGGATCAAGCCCCGCATTGGGCTCTCTGCTCAGCGGGGAGCCAGTTTCCCCCCTCTCTCTGCCTACTTGTGATTTCTCTGTCAAATAAATAAATAAAAATATTAAAAAAAAAAAGAAATGTCCAGGTGATGCACAGAGCTTTAATGTAGTAAAAATAAAATAGCTACTGATCATTCTCTAGAGACCAATGAGTGGATTCAATGTTACACCTGAGTTATTTCATAATTCTGACATGATCCCTATGGCAGTAAGTGTATCATTTTTCTCATTTTACAGATGAGAGGACAGATTTGAAGGGATTAGGTAACTTGATCAAAGTCATTCAATATTTAGATTAGCTCTGTCTGACTTCCTGACTACATAATTCAGACTCTTAACCATTATTTGTTATCAGTTTTTTTCATTTAAGTTTTAGTGGTATATCAAGAATACTGTATAATACCTTATACTGTCTTGATTACACTTTTATGCAGAGCTGGCTTGACTCTGGAAGTGGGGTGGAAGACTTGTTGCTCTTTTTGTGAAGGAAAGAGATGAGCCAGAAAGCACATGATGGTAATAATTCCTTATAGCACAGCATTAGGAATTTGGAACATCTTAATTGATTTTGAAATTATGCAAGAAGTTGTCTTAGTGTCTTAAAAAATACCCCCTTGGAAATTAAACAAGTGTATATCCTTGGTTTGAAATGATGCTTCATTGGTTATGAAAAGGAGCTTTGTCAGAATTAAACACGACCCTTTAACTTGGGTCAAGACATGAAACCAAAAACTTAAATAGTGCCCTAAAGTTCTATTAGAGAACTGACAGTGTATGCAGTTCTGGAAAATATTAATTCATAAAGAATAATAGATGTTAATACTCTGCTTAGCATTTCAATGTCACAATTAAAAATTCTACAGGATAGTTAATTGAATATTTTATGCTTCTGGAAAGGGCCTTGATCCTCAGAATTGCATACTAATTCTCAAATTTCTTTTACATAATGCAGAATCCCTTTAAGGAATTAAAAATTCATTTATATTTCAGATAAGAACATCATATATTTTCACCAACTTTTTAATGAAAGAAATGTCTAGAATTAATATGTTAACTATTTTTAGTATATGTGCTGCCGAAGCGAGCACAAGAATTAATATGTTAACTACAAATTTTGTGTTTCCAAGTCAGAGTTTTGAAGCTTAAGCTATTCATGCAAATTATCATAATTCTCCCATGTAATGGAGCTCCCTTTATAAGAGCAATAATTATTATTTTTCTAAATGTAATGTCATTGAGTTGCCAGATGAGGATGCAAAACATTACATGCCCCAATTTTCACTTATTAATAATCTTATTTGGGATGGTGAGTGCTGTGAAGTGTGTAAACCTGGCGATTCACAGACCTGTAACCCTGGGGCTAATAATACATTATATTGTTTATAAAAAAATAATTTTAAAAACATATTTGGCCTTTTCCCTTTTTTACTTTGTAAGTTTTGAGCTTTTTAGCCTATTCTTTATTTTACTCTTGATGCTAATTAATGAAATTCGTACTAGCAATAAAACTGTAGGGCCTTCTAACTGCTGATGAAAATCTCAGCAAGATAAGAAGGATAAAATATTCCCTCTTCCTTTTTTTTTTTTTTAAAGATTTTATTTGTTTATTTGACAGACAGATCACAAGTAGGCAGAGAGGCAGGCAAAGAGAGAGAGAGGGAAGCAGGCTCCCTGCTGAGCAGAGAGCCCGATGCAGGACTCAATCCCAGGACCCCAAGACCATGACCTGAGCCGAAGGCAGCGGCTTAACCGCTGAGCCACCCAGGCGCTCTTCCCTCTTCCTTTATATCTGCAGAAACACACACACAATTTTATTTTTTGTCATAAAACCATCCTTGCAAATTTTATTTCTAGCAAAGGAGTCTTGTAAGATACTTGGATTTCAAACATTGTCATGCTCGGGGAAAGTAACCTATAACCTCTAAAAAGCCTACAAGTTTGTTGCTCATCTTAAATGATAATTTGTTGTTTTGAAAATAATACTTAAAGCAACATTTCTGTTTTTTTGAAAGGTAAAAGTATCCCAGAGTTGAAAAGCTTAATAAGGTTACGTTGGAAGGGAATTACTGGTACTTCCCTTATTTCTTATATGCTGAGAGGCAAAAGAGCTGAAACCTGTTGGTTTCTGTATTTCAACACAGTTTTTGAATGGCTAATCTATTTAATTGGAGCTGTTTGTTAAATTTATTATTGTGTCTTACTGAAAGGGAGAAGTTGAAAGGCTCTTACAAAATTATTGTAATGAATGCCACACCTTGCCAGATTTTCCTTATTGGAAGAAGTGGGACTGCTACTTAGTAAAACATCAGCTCATCTCAGTTCAGGTGGGAAGACAAATGGCTGTGGTGATGAGTCCGTCAGGTGCAAGTTAGGGCTCAGGCTCCCTGTGCAGACAGGGCTCTGGGTTATTGCTTCATTGCTGACCAAGTAAGCTTTGCATGTACCACAGCTTTGAGAAGAGCTAATCGATTACAGGAGTGTTCTTTGGAATTAGGGCTTCCTCTCTTCTCTTCTTAATTTAAGATGAATTTATATTAATATGACCTTGACCTTAGAGAAGTAGGGAAACTTATAAGGAATTCTGAATTTTCCCATCTTCTAATGAAATGTTTTCTCTCATTCTGATGTATAGTTTCTTTCTCTACCTTTCCCCTAAGCCACTGGGAAAGCAGAATATAAAGCATAAAAATCAGCCTCTCTTTAAAGCACTGAGGGCCTTCCCTAAGGAAGAGATTGATAACCAATTCCCTTTTCCTTCTATTGTTTCTCATTTCCTCTCTGAAAATAACCAGGAAAGAAAATGAGTAGTTGGGTTTGTTTTTTGTTTTTGTTTTTTGAGACTTTTAGTTAATAAGGTGTGGATAGGTTAGAATCTTACTTTACCTAAGCCTGATGAGAGCAACTTTCTAAGCCGAGCATTCTAAATCAGAGAAGCTTGCATACACATCATTAAAGCATGTGCTGTTCTAGAAATGGTAAGCAGTTTTCAGTGTAAGTCTCAGTCTCAGTTCACTTATGTTAAACTGTGTTATTGAATGATAGATTGAGGTCAGAAAGAAAGAGTGGTATCTTAGGCCATTAGGTTATACCTTTTCACACCGAGTTATGTTGTCAGTTTTTATTTTCTTGTGAGGAATACTATCTATAAGAACCAGACGCTATATTTGTTGAAGTCCTTGTTGCGTCTGTAATGCATTTACTGAATCCCTTAGAGTAATCAGTACTGGGATAAATCAAGACAGTTATGTGGTGTTTTCAGCCATTTTAACATGAAATATTAATGGACATATAGTCAGCTCTATTTGCAGTATACATTTGGTTGTGAATATGAAACTTCAAAATGACTTATTCCAGTTATGAAAAAGCCAAAATGCAACCCAAAATATGAAATTTCAACTTTATGCATTGCTACAAATATTCACTTTACAAAAAGGTTCACCATAGTTAACTTTAAGTACTGTATCCTTAATTAATTGTAAATTATTAAAATAAAAGATTTGTTTTGACTGCACAATAAAAACTTTTCAAACAACAGCAGTTCTTTCATCTGTTAAGGACTAAATAGTATTATAGGATGAATAATCAGAAATATGGTAAAAATATTATAAGAAAGCAATATGGTAAGGGAGAAATGATGAAGCCTTGGTTAATTATAGTGACTGATGTCTCTGATATTTTTCCTTTTGGATCCTGGTTATTTTGAGTTTGGATTTGGGTTAGGTTGTATGTGTATGTGTAATCTCATTTTGTCATACTTGGGAAATTTTTCCATTACTAAACTTTATTATATATATAGTATATATATATTGTGTGTATACATATGTAGTATATATATATAGTACATCTTTCTAGCTGTAAAAAAACAAAAAACAAACAAGCAAAGAAACCCCAGGAAAAAACCTTCTGCCCCAAATAGGATAACTGTGGGGTGCCTGGGTGGCTCAGTGGGTTAAAGCCTCTGCCTTTGGCTCAGGTCATGATCCCAGGGTCCTGGGATCAAGCCCTGCATCGGGCTCTCTGCTCAGCGGGGAAGCTGCTTCCCCCTCTCTCTCTCCCTGATTGCCCCTCTGCTTACTTGTGATCTCTGTCAAATAAATAAATAAAATCTTTAAAAAAATAGGATAACTGAACCCTTTGTTGATATTAGCTATTGAATCAGGGCAAGAGGTGATTCAGAGTTGTTCTTTCTGCAATATTATGTGAATATGAGTGGTCCTAATTAGGAACTTTTAGTTCTGAGTCATATTTATAGCCTATTACTTTAGGGAAGAAAGCAAGAGAGGGAGAAAAGGAGAGCATTAAGAAAATATATAAAATACCAATGATTGTTCATTTGGCTGGGCCCTAGACTACAAGAAGGGTCTCTGAAGCTCTACCACTATTACTATTTTTGTGGTAGGTAGGCAGGTACAGTCTTGTACATTAGAGATGTTCAATAGATTCTTTTCAAATAAAATGCTATGTCTATCAAAGTGATTTCTTCCTTTTAATAACTTAATATTTTTCTTGCTTAAGTTTTTACTTAAAATACAGTTAGTTAATATATAGTATAATATTGGTTTCAGATGTACAATATGTGTTTCAACACTTCCATACTTTCCCTGCTGAATAGCTTAACATCTTTTCTGTCACTCTCTTGGACATAGGAGACTGGAAAAGATTGAATTGCCGGAGAAGCTGTTTCTTTTCACATCTACTTTGACTTTCCTAGCAAACATACCCATGTAAGTGTGGGAAACATCCTGGGATGACCTGAACTTGGGTTCTTGGGTACCCTGTATTTACATTTTATACATAGAATAAAATGACAGAATTTCCTGATTTTGACTCTAAATTTTGAGTATTATATGTTAGGTTCAGATACAGAAAGTAGGTTTGCTATGAGAAAATAGGAACGAGTATATTTGCTTTGTTCTAGACAGTTATCACTGCTGCTTTGGATGAATATGGAAAATGATAATTAGTAGTAGAGACTTACGACCAGAGTAGATAGAAGATTGCGTTAAGATTGAGATGATATACCACCCTACATCTTAAAAATTTTTTTTTTCGAAAAGATTTTAACTTATCCCTTTTGAACAAGCCCCAAACATCTTGAGTCAGTAGAGAAGCAGTGTGATAGATGGAAGGATCAGATGTTGGACTCTGAATCTTGGCTTTGTTTTTACCTTTCAGAGCCTCCATTCTTTATTTGAAAAATGAAGATGAATAATATTCTCTACAGCATCAAATGTAGTTTGGATTAAATGTTATAATGTATATGTAAGTGCTTTTGTAAAATTGCTAAGAACTATGAAAATGGTATTTAATAGTACTCCCACCCAGCCTCTCTTCCCTCATGCATTTCTTTCTCCTATTTATGTCAGTTCTAGGTAGTGTAATGACCATATTTGGGGATAAAGAGGTGAGAACTTCTGTGGGAAGTTCTGTATGCTTCCTTTAGCTTTCCATTTCTTTTAGATTTAGAGTTTGTGCAGATGAAAAATGTGTAGATGAGAAAATGATTTTCTCATGAAAATGTTATTTGAACAACTTTATATACACAGTCTGGAAATGTAGCACATAATGAATTTTATGAATTTGTCAGCATAGATAGCATATAACATATAATGCACATCATCTAAAAGAGAAGATAAAGAGAAATGATAAAATAATGAGCAGTAATGGTGATGAAAGCAACTATCTGGATAGGTGGATAAATTTTCAGGGCAGTTTTGGCATCAGTGGGGCTGACATCTCCAGGGGTGCATAGGTAAGAAACAGCAGGATAAGGGGACGCCTGGGTGGCTCAGTTGGTTGGACGACTGCCTTCGGCTCAGGTCATGATCCTGGAGTCCCGGGATCGAGTCCCGCATCAGACTCCCAGCTCCATGGGGAGTCTGCTTCTCTCTCTGACCTTCTCCTCATTCATGCTCTCTCTCACTGTCTCTCTCTCAAGTAAATAAATAAAATCTTAAAAAAAAAAAAAAAGAAACAGCAGGATAGGAATGAACAAGGAAGCCATTTCACACATATATCATGGTCTGTGTTTATTGTCAGCTGTCCTATTGGCTACCTTTACTGCAGGCCTTTATTCAATGTTCACGGAGAGCTTATCATAACTTGCAGTTTGTTTCTTTAGGGCATTCTCCTCCACACCCTCTGAGGTAATTGCCTTCATTACATGTGTTCTATCAGATAAAGTCTCCTTAACAAGATTTATTATGGACAGGTTCAGTATTGCCCATATTAACAAGAAATACCATTATACACGTATATATTTTGTACATAGAAACATAAACTCTTAAGCAGCCATAGGCATATATACCTTTATTTATAGATCTAGGGAAATGACAACGATTACGTAGTAAATAGTGAGAGAGAATGAACTCAACATTTAAATTTGGAGTCCTCTCCAGATCCTTCTATGAGAGGAGGCAAGTAGACCTATCATATTAAGAACTGACACTGTTCTGATGTTATTAGATCTGGTAGATGTCTTGTCTTCTCCCCTCATCTGCTGAAAATTATTTTAATGTATTGTATAGCTAGGTGTCAATATGGTGCATTTCCTTTGTTCATCTCATTCCCTCTTAACAGATTAGACCAGTGTTTTCAAATATTTTGACTTGTGACCCATGCTAAGAAAGCATTTTATATCATGATCATGTAAACCTGAATACAAATATATAACATAGTTTTTAAAAATGGATTTCATGCTGTGCTAAACAGTTGCAAAGCACAGCTTAAAAACACTTCACTAACTGAAAACCAGTTAGCTGAGATGTGGAGGCTAATTTTCTGATAATCAGTTATGGCTCCTTCTGAAAACAAGACTAAGGTAGAATGGTGAAGATTTGATTTCCTTCATTTATTCCTTTGTACCTTTAAGATTTGTGAAGCTTGTTTGAGGGATCAAGGAGCCTCATGATGGCCTGTTTGAAAGATCAAAGACTAAGTTAAGCCATTGAGCCAGGTAGGTTTTAGAAACCTCTTAGGAAAAGGACAGCAAGCTTTCTTTCCTGACATGACACCCTCTCCTTCTTCTCCTCCCCTCTCCACATTACATGGAAGTAGGTATTATTTTGACGGGGGGAGCACTGTGAAACTAATAAAGTTATTATAATGTGGGGACTTAGGAAATCTTCATGAAAGCTTCTCTCTATGATAGGATGAGACCATATCTTTGATCTCTGTAGTCATCAATAAAATCTCAGATTCTGCCCATCTAATTATCTCTGATTTAGTTATGTTATGCCAGGACCCTTGAAGTTATTGCTACTGGGGAATATTGTATGGGGCAAGAGATGGGTTCCTGTAGCCTCAATAGAGGCTAAACTTTGGTGGTGTATATTGTTTATTTCAGACAATTTAGTTTTTTCCTATATGTGAGCTAGTCTCTAATTATTTCATGATTATGAATTGTGTTTATTCCAGGGAATTTCTTGAGAACACTTTTCATTTATTTATTTATTTATTTACACAGGTCTAGTTAACTATTAGACTGCCCAAATATTTCTTACTAGTTAATTTAGTAGAAGGAAAAGAAGGAATTCTAGGTACCTCTCTTCAACTTTTAAACTAGGCTCCTATCTTTGCTCTATGTCCATGAGCAAAATATTGTGGACTTTACAGTGTATTTATTTATTTATTTATATTCACATATGATATATTATTTGCCCCAGGGGGTACAGGTCTGTGAATCATCAAGCTTACACACTTCACAGCACTCACCACATCACATACCCTCCCCAATGCCCATAACCCAACCACCTCCATACGCCCCCTTTGCCCCAGCAACCCTCAGTTTGTTTTGTGAGATTAGGGGTCTCTTATGGCTTGTCTTCCTCCTGATCCCATCTTGTTTCATTTTTTCCTTCTGCCTCTCAAATTCCTCATATTAGGAAGATCATATGATAATTGTCTTTCTCTTATTGACTTCTTTCACTCAGCACAATACCTTCTAGTTCCATCCACGTCGTTCTGAATGGTGGATTTCATTTCTTTTGAGGGCAGCATAATATTCCATTACATATATACACCACACCTTCTTTATCCATTCATCTGCTGATGGACATCTAGGTTCTTTCCATAGCTTGGCTGTTGTGGGCATTGATGCTATAAACATTCGGGTGCACGTGCCCCTTCAGATCACTACATTTGTATCTTTAGGGTAAATACCAATAGTGCGATTGCTGGGTTATAGGGTAGCTCTATTTCCAATTTTTTGAGGAATCTCCATGCTGTTTTTCAGAGTGGCTGCACCATCTTGCTTTCCCACCAACAGTGTAGGAGGGTTCCCCTTTCTCTGCATCCTCTCCAACATCTGTCATTTCCTGACATTAATTTTAGCCATTCTGACTGGTGTGATTTTGATTTGTATTTCCCTGATGCCGAGTGATGTGGAGCACTTTTTCATGTGTCTATTGGCCATCTGGATGTCTTCTTTGCAGAAATGTCTGTTCATGTCTTCTGCACATTTCTTGATTGGACTCTTTGTTCTTTGGGTGTTGAGTTTGATAAGTTCTTTATAGATTTTGGGTACTAGCCCTTTATCTGATATGTGATTTGCAAATATCTTCTCCCATTCTGTCAGTTGTTTTTTGGTTTTGTTAACTGTTTCTTTGCTGTGCAAAAGCTTTTGATCTTGATGAAGTCCCAATAGTTTATTTTTGCTCTTGCTTCCCTTGCCTTTGGCGATGTTTCTAGGAGGAAGTTGCTGTGGCTGAGGATGGATTCCAGGTCTCACATTGAGGTCTTTCATCCATTTGGAGTCTATTTTTGTGTGTGATGTATGGAAATGGTCCGGTTTCATTCTTCTGCATGTGGTTGTCCAATTTTCCCAGCACCATTTTTTGAAGAGACTGCCTTTTTTCTATTGGACATTCTTTCCTGCTTTGTTGAAGATTAGTTGACCATAGAGTTGAGGGTCCATTTCTGGGCTCTCTATTCTGTCCCATTCATCTATGTGTCTGTTTTTGTGCCAGTACCATCCTGTCTTGATGATGACAGTTCTGTAATAGAGCTTGAAGTCTGGAACTGTGATGCCACCAGTTTTGGTTTTCTTTTTCAACATTCCTCTGGCTATTTGAGGTCTTTTCAGGTTCCATATAAATTTTAAGATTATTTGTTCCATTTCTTTGAAACAAAAAAGGATGGTATTTTTGGTAGGGATTGTATTAAATGTGTAGATTGTTTTAGGTAGCATATACATTTTCACAGTATTTGTTCTTTCAATCTATGAGCATGGAATGTTTTTCCATTTCTTTGTGTCTTCCTCAATTTCTTTCATGAGTACTCTATAGTTTTCTGAGTACAGATTCTTTGCCTCTTTGGTTAGGTGTATTCTGAGGTATCTTATGGTTTTGGGTGCAATTGTAAATGGAATTGACTCCTTAATTTCTCTTTCTACTGTCTTGTTATTGGTATATAGAAATGCAACTGATTTCTGTGCATTGATTTTATATCTTGACACTTTACTGAATTCCTGTACAAGTTCTAGAAGATTTGGAGTGGAGTCTTTTGGGTTTTCCACATAAAGTATCATATCATTTGGAAAGAGTGATAATTTGACTTCTTCTTTGCCAATTTGGATGCTTTTTATTTCTTTTTGTTGTCTGATTCCTGAGGCTAGGACTCCTAGTACTATGTTGAATAGCAGTGGTGATAATGGACATCCCTGCCGTGTTCCTGACCTTAGAGAAAAAGATCTCTATTTTTCCCCATTGAGAATGATATTCGCTGTGGGTTTTTCATAGATGGCTTTGATGAAATTGAGGTATGTACCCTCTATCCCTACACTTTGAAGAGTTTTGATCAGGAAGGGATGCTGTACTTTGTCAAATGCTTTTTCAGCATCTATTGAGAGTATCACATGGTTCTTGTTCTTTCTTTTATTAATGTATTATATCACATTTATTGAATTGTGGACATTGATCCAACCTTGTAGTCCTGGAATAAATCCCACTTGGTCATGGTGAATGATCTTTTTTTTATTTTTTATTTTTTTAAAGATTTTATTTATTTATTTGACAGGGAGAGATTACAAGTAGGCCAAGAGACAGGCAGAGAGAGAGAGGAGGAAGCAGGCTCCCAACTGAGCAGAGAGCCCGACATGGGGCTCGATCCCAGGACCCTGGGATCATGACCAGAGCCGAAGGCAGAGGCTTTAACCCACTGAGTCACCCAGGCACCCCGTGAATGATCTTTTTAATCTACTGTTCGATCCTATTGGCTAGTATTTTGGTGAGAATTTTCACATCTGTGTTCATCAAGGGTATTTATTGGTCTGCAATTCTCTTTTTTGATGGGGTCTTTGTCTGGTTTTGGAATCAGGATAGTGCTGTCCTCATACATGAGTTTGGAAGTTTTCTTTTGGTTTCTATTTTTTGGAACAGTTTAAGGAGACTAGGTATTAATTCTTCTTTAAATATTTGGTAGAATTCCACTGGGAAGCCGTCTGGCTCTGGGCTTTTGTTTGTTGGGAGATTTTTGATGACTGCTTCGATTTCCTTACTGGTTATGGGTCTGTTCAGGTTTTGTATTTATTCCTGGTTCAGTTTGGTAGTTTATACTTCTCTAGGAACGCATCCCTTTCCTCCAGATTGTCAAATTTGCTGGAGTATAGTTGCTAATAATATGTGCTTATAATTGTTTGTATTTCTTTGGTGTTGGTTATGATCTCTCCTCTTTGATTCATGATGTTGTTTATTTGGGTCCTTTCTCTTTTCTCTTGGATAAGTCTGGGGTTTATCCATCTTATTAATTCTTTCAAAGAATGAGCTCCTAGTTTCGTTGATTTGTTCTAGTGTTCTTTTGTGTTCTAGTTCATTGACTTCTGTTCTGATCTTTATGATTTCTATTCTCATTTAGTGCTCTGAATATATCATGCCAGTTCTTTCTGACCTGCCAGGTCTCTGTGGATAAGTCTGCTGTCAATCTAATATTTTTGCCATCGTATGTTACAGACTTCTTGTCCTGAGCTGATTTTAGTATTTTCTCTTTGTCACTAAGACTTGTACGTTTTACTACTAGATGATAGAGTGTGGACATATTCTTATTGATTTTGAGGGGAGTTCTCTGCACCTCCTGGATTTTGATGCTTGTTCCCTTTGTCATATTAGGGAAATTCGCTACAATAATTCTCTCCAATATACCTTCTGCTCCCCTCTCTCTTTCTTCTTCTGGAATCTCAATTATTCTAATATTGTTTTGTGTTATGATATCACTTGTCTCTCGAATTCTCCTCTTGTGGTCCAGTAGTTTGTCTCTCTTGCTCAGCTTCTTTATTCTCTGTCATTTGGTCTTCTATATCATGAATTCTCTCTTCTGCCTCATTTATCCTAGCAGTAGGAGCTTCCATTTTTTATTGCACTTCATTAATAGCTTTTTTGATTTCTGATTGGTTAGATTTTAGTTTTTTTATTTCTCCAGAGAGGGCTTTTATTTCTCCAGACAGGATTTCTCTAATATCTTCTGTGCCTTTTTTGAGCCTAGCACCTTGAGAATCGCCATTCTGAACTCTAGTTCTGACATATTTTCAATGTCTGTATTGATTAGGTCCCTAGCAATTGGTACTGCCTCTTTTTTTTTTTTGTGATGCATTTTTCTGCCTTGTCATTTTTTCCATATAATAATATATAACAAGAGAATAAAAATACTAAAAGGGTTGCAAAGACCCCAGTAAAATATATTCTAACCAAGTCAGAAGACACCCCAAATCGGGGGGAGAAGAAAGGGGATAAAAAGAAAAGAAAAATAGAAGAGAGCCATGCACTTGATTTTGGGTATTTTGGTCTTTTAGAAGAAACTACCTCCCAAAATTTTAAAGAAAAAATAACTTTATATATATATATATATATATATATATATATATACACACACACACACACACACACACACACACACATATATAATAACATATATATATATGGGTAAACATGATGAATGGATGAAATATGAATGTAAAGATGAAAATTTAAAAAAATTATAAAAAAAGAATTGATAAGATAAGTTGGTTGTGAAAAGAAAGAAAAAGAAAGTGGAGAGAATTTGCTCAGGCTGGAGACTAGAACAAAGCCTTGTGCTATATTTAGGGTATATTTTGCTATTAGAAGAAATTGTATCCCAAACTTTTTTAGAAATAAAAAACCCTGTATGTATACAAAAAATAAGGTTAAATATAATGAAGGATAAAATATGACTATAATAATGAAGGTTTAAAAGGATTTTTTTCCCCAGAAATGTATTGTTAAGATAAACTAGTTATAAAACATTAAAAAAGGAAAGAGGAAAAGTTAAAAAAATAGAATAAGAAAAGAATAAAATTAAAAAAATTAATTTAACTTTGCAAGACTAAAGGATCATAGGGAGAAAGCCATGAATTCCATGCATTAAATTTCCCTGGCCCTGACATTCTGCTGTTCTCCTTGATATGTGTGCTTGGTCTTGGCTGGATGTTCTTGCTGATCTTCTGGGAGAGGGGCCTTTTGCAGTGATTCTCAAATATCTTTGCCCGAGGTGGAATTGCACCCCCCTTGCCAGGGGCTGGACTAAGTAATCTGCTAGGGTTCACTCTGGAGAGCTTTTGTTCCCTGAGTGCTTTCTGTAGAACTCTGGAGGATGGGAATGAACATGGCGGCCTCCCAATCTCCACCCAGAGGAGCTGAGAGCTCGGGGCCCCACTCCTCAGTGCACCCTCAGAGAAAACCAGTCAGTCACTCTCATCTCCCTAGTCTTTGGCTGCGCTGTGGGCTCATCCAGCCTGTGACCAAGTGTTTTTGTCTATGATGCACAGCCTCATTTGGAGTCTCCAAACCCAGCAGATTCCTGCTGCACTGCTCAGAGAAGGAAGGTGAGTCTCCCTGGATCTGCCACTTGTGGGGTCCATGCTCAAAGAGCAGTGGCCCAACTGTTGCGGATCATGCTTTAAGGTCACCCCGAGCCAAGAGCTCACTCCTCAGCTCTGTCTCTGTAGTCAGTTTCTCCACTCTGATACCTGTGAGCAATGCCACACTTAGATATCCCCGGTTTTTCTGTGACCCTGTGGGACCTGTACCACACTGTCCCTGTGAGGCCTTCACCCCCACTTAGCCTCTGGAGTGATGTCCTTCAGTGGAGCAGACTTCTAAAAGTTCTGATATTGTGCTCCACTGCTCCACAACTTGCTGGGACCTGGCCCCTCCTCCCATGGTCTATCTTGCTGTCACTTTGGATTCACTTCTTTCCATGTCCTACCTTTCAGAAAGTGATTGATTTCTGTTAAAATCAGAATTGCTGCTCTTCTTCTCTTCAATCTCCTCTTGGGTTTGTAGGTGTTCCAAATGGTTTGATAACTATCTAGCTGAACTCCTGTGACCTGATGTCATCTCAGTCTACTACTCCTCCACCATCTGGCCTCCTCTTCTATTTATTTATTTACTTATTTATTTATAACATTGTAAAAAAATTATTTTATTTATTTATTTGACAGACAGAGATCACAAGTAGGCAGAGAGGCAGGCAGAGGGTGGGAGAGGCAGACTTCCTGCTGAGCAAGAGCCCAATGTGGGGCTCGATCCCAGGACCCTGGGATCATGGCCTGAGCCAAAGGCAGAGAGGCTTTAACCCAATGAGTCACCCAGGTGCCGCTATTTTTTTTACAAACCTACTACTCACATGTTTTCCTAAATCTCCACTAAATCTCATGTTTTCCTCCCAAATCTGCCTTCAGACCTTTTATTTACAGTCTAGTATAAATAACCATGAATTACAGTGTTATCCCCAGAGGCATTTATGTTTGTTTTTTTTTTTTAAACTAAAAGAAGAATTGTAATCATGAGCTAGTAATAGTAGCCAAGATTTATTAAGGATTTACTATGTTTTATGTACTACTCTTATCAATGTGTATAGATTAACTCATTTAATATTTTCATGGTAGCATTATCAGGTAGGTGTTATTGTTGTATTGAACTTATAGATGAGGAAATTAAACCCCAAAGAAATTAGGTAATTTGCCTTAAATGAATAGGCCTACAAGTGGTGGAACTGGGAGTTGAAACTGGCTAATTTGATTTCAGCACTCTCATGCTGTCAACAACATTATGCTACCTATATCATTATTGAGATATTTCTTTGGAAAACTGATATTTCTAGGTCATGAAATCATATACTGACTGAAAAAAATTCCAGGCAGACTCTGGTTCCAACTCAAGGCAAGCTGCTTCATTACATTGAAATCTATGGTAGGCTTTTGATTTTGCTTTATGCTTTCTTCTGGCTAGGAGTTGGGACTTTGCCCTTTGTCAGAATTTATCTTTTTTTTTTTTTTTTTAAAGATTTTATTTATTTATTTAACAGAGAGAGACACAGCAAGAGAGGGAACATAAGCAGGGGGAGCAGAAGAGGGAGAAGCAGGCTTCCCACTTTGCAGAGAGCCCGATGTGGGGCTCGATCCCAGGACCCTGGGATCATGACCTGAGCCAAAGGCAGCTGATTAATGACTGAGCCACCCAGCCACCTCAGAATTTATCTTTAGAAACAATTTGATTATAAGAAAAACAATTAAGATATAGTCTTCCTACTGAAAGTTTTAATTAATTGGTGTGCCAATTATTTAGCCATTGCTTTTCAGCTCTAAATTGGCCCTCTGTTGCCTTAGCATTGTAGCTTTTTCTATGTATCCAGAATATTGTCTTGGGCAGAAAATTTAAGGAGGCTGACCTTGCTTTTGAAGGAAATAAGAGAGTGCCTTCTTAAATTTTGTGCCTATGCAACCCACTTGATTTAGCTTAGTTCCTGCCCTGAAAACTACTACTAATGTCTCATTAGACTCTTTCATAAAATGTACTTTTTATGTAGTTTTTATCACATTGTTGAACAACTGTTTATTTTTCTTTGGTCATTTGCCATTGCAACATAATCATTCTCTCATGTTATTAATAATCTTTTAATGAGTATATTCAATATCTCTCTTAGAATCTATCATGTAAATATTTGTATAATCATTATAAACACTATCACACATATCGTCTCATTTCAGTTTTCACAATTTTATGAGGTTAGTGGACAGATGTTATTGTTTTTACAGATAGAAAAACTGAGGTTTTGATAGGTTAAATGTCTTGCTCAGGATCATAAAATTACCACATAGCTAAGTCAACTTTTAATAACTGCTTATTGTTCTTGCTATTAATAATAATAACCAGTAGTATTCCTTGAGGGTCTGCTCTTGAATGTCAGAGCTGAATTCTTATTTCCTTTTAAAGACCATACTTTTCATCATATCATTTTGCCTCGTTAAATCAGGACATGGAATTTTGCGGCACAGAGTTTCCTTTACAGGAATTCAGAGGAAAGGAATGCTCAAAGATTTGAATTAGACCTGAAATGGAGAGTGGGAACTGGGAGAAAGAGAGGAAGAGAGAATAGGGAAGAGATGAGAGAACAGAATAGAGGCAGGATTGGAGGGCAGTTGTGGAAGGGATGGGAGGAGCGGGAGTTCATCTTAAACACAGGAACCATTGCAAACAAAACCATGGGAAGAATAAATATATCCTAAGAAACTGTAAAGACCGACTACTTTAGTGTGATTGATGCATGTTAGGAGGTGAGGCCAAGTGAAAAATATTGAGGTTGTTTTTATGGCCCTTATAATTGGAATGATCTTTTAGAAAGTTTACTTCCACATGGAATTTATATCTGTCTGTAGTTGTGGTGGAAGCTGAGAGCAACTCTTTCTGTTGAATTTAATTTCTCTTTTGAGTTTCCATTTTACTATTACAAATATACAACATTTGCCCTTCCTCATTCTCTATATTTAGAGATTATCACCCTGGAACAGACCAGGAGTCTTAAGAGTAGAGTGAAATCCCTCAGTAATTCACTTGATCACATTTGTAGTACTGTTCCTCAGGGGGGAAAAAAATCTCATTTCAACCCCAGCTACAAGTCAGCTTATTCATTAAAGCCTCAGGATTGAGACCCTTTGGATAATTTTAATGAGAAAATACATTGTAAGAAACTCATGCCTTGACAAAGGGACAAATCAGACAGGCTTCTTCCATCTCTAACTTCCATAAAGTTCTTTCCACAATGACAGACTGACACATAAAGTTTTATTTCTAGGAAGCCTTTTGTGTTTAACATTTAAAGAAATCACTTGTGAATGATCAAATAAAAAACCTGATAAATCAAATAGGAAATATTTGATGAGTATACTGTGTGCTCAGAGTGGGCTATTGTGTGTAATTTTTTATGATATGTATGGCTGAACTCTTAACTGGTTTGCTGTTACTCTTTTTAAAATTCTGGTTTCAAAAAAAATCATCTTGAATCACCTTAATTATATGCTTATTTAGAATTACATAGGAGATGGCCTCCACATTTAGAAAATTAATTGTGTCAAATGGGATTCTTTGGGCTTCAAGGAACAGAGCCCACACGTAACTAACCTAAACAATAAGGACATTTATTTTCTCAAATAAAAGAGAATCCAGAATTAAAGTGGGCTACAGATTTAACTGTTTTAGTGATACACTAATGTCATTGGAACCTAGGCTCTTTCTGTTTTTCCATTATGTTATCAGTAGTGTTGGGTTTAAAACCAAGGCTGGTTCCCTGTTCCTCGACTGCAGTCTGGACCATATGTTTTCATATTAATTTCTAGCTATAGAGAGATACCAGTTTTTTTTTCCCCACTGCCTTGGAAGAAGAATAATATTTCTAAAAGTTTCTAGTCTTTCTCTCCTCATGTCTAATTGATAGTAATTGTACCACATACTCATTCCCAAAACAGCCCCTGGCAAATTTGAGCTTAAATAAATTTCTGAAGTTGAAGTTATGCTACTCAGTGGAAGAATGGGAGAGTAAATATTGGGTATCTATTATAAGAATCACCACAATGACTTCATTAAGTGGTTCTGGGATTTTCTGCTATACTTTATGGCTTACATTATAATCTTTCATATTGTATATTTATTATACAAAACACAATATAGTACAAGGTGTCTGTTACAGAGGCTTTTATTAGATATAAATTGTATTTCTTTCATATTTTGAATGGTTACAATAGCCTGCTTGAATAAATTTCATATGTTTTGGAATCCAAGTTAAAATATTCCTCCCCCACACTGCTATCCTAAGTCAGGAAGGATTCCTGAGGTAGGGAACAGAGTTCTAAACCTTGATTCTTGAGTATAATGCCAAAATTCCATAGACCAAAGGTTGAATCAAATAACAGGGTTAAAATACAAAATAGACTGTTGTAAGTATGAAGTTGTCAGCAACTACAGAATATTTTCTTCCAGAATATTCCATGGTATCTACTTTAAACCCATTTTTATTGTGTATAGTCTTTGAATCTGTGTTTTGAGGTGAGATATAGGCTTAAGTGTGCATTCGTTCATATATGTGTATTGGGAGAGGGAGAGAATTTGTTCCCTTACAATAGGATTACTATAGAAAAGGATAGTCATTTCATAATCAGAATGCTAGTCCTAAGCCTAGCTACACTGAGTAAATACAAAAACATATTCCATTTTTTTTTAAAGATTTTATTTATTTGTCAGAGCAAGAGAAAGAGAGAGAGTGAGCGAGCACACAAGCAGGGGGAGCGGCAGGCAGAGGGAGAAGAGGCTCCCTGATGAGCAAGGAATCTGATGTGGGACTCAATATGAGGATCCTGAGATCATGACCTGAGCAGAAAGAAGGGACTTAACTGACTGAACCACCCAGGTATCCAACATATTCTATTCTTGCTCCACAATACACTTTGGAAAATATGTCCTCTGATAATTTGGTGAGAAAACCAAATGATAATATATTTGTTGCTGAATGTAATAATTCCTTTATTTTTAGTTGGTTTCAGTAACTTGGGGCTTTGGCTGTTCCAAACTTTTGCTGTATTAAATATTGTGTGAAAGAAGAAACAGACTTAGGATTGAATATGTATTTCTCAATTGGAATGGGTTCATTTGTTTATTCAATGAATATTTATTTAAATATTCTAGTGGGTCAGGTATTATGCTAGGTGCTGAGGATATGTTTGTGAACAAAATAGGCCTATCTCTGCCTTCCTGATTCTTATAATCAAAAAGAATATGGTTAGAAGCTGGGAGATGGGTTTGTTGGTGATGTAGATTGATGAATATAGAAAATAGAAGGAACCTCATGGTTATTTGGGTCCATACTCAAATGTGATAGAGTAAGAGATTATAGTCTAGATAAGTTTCATTGTTATGGGTGGGGCCAAATCAAGTCAATGGCAGATCCAGAAATAGAATTAGTGTCTCAGCTCACTTAATGCCCAGGATCCTTTTTGATGATAATATATTTTTTCATGCTGGTGAAGTGTTGGACCACAAAAGGAACACAATGCCTGAGAGTCATAGACTATTCCAGTGTACTCTTGGAGCTCCACTTAACCCTTACTTCAGGTCTCAATTGTGAGGCAGATACCCCTTGGACATTATCTCATTTCTAAACTCCAAAACGGTACATTTGCATCATATTATCCTAAAAAACAAACATTTAGAATGCAAAGTATCCATAATATGATTATTATTTTTTAAATAAATGATCTAGTTTAAAAGATAAGTCATACACCCTAACAGTATAGATGATACATCTTTGTAATCATTCTGCATTGTTTCAGCTGGCTGTGAAAGAACTGCCAAAGAAGCTGGAAGAATTAGGTTTCATGAATTATTCATTGTATTCAGTTTAACACTCTCATTATTTATAGTGCTTCAGGTTGGTCTGACTATTTGCCTTAATAAGGATGGGAATAATGACTTGGCATTGTATCTGTTTGCATTAGTGTGTGTTATTGTTTGCTGAAGTAAAGCCCAAGGTATTTTCAGAAATATGCCTCTTTAAAAATAGTCATGGCTGAGAAATATTGCATTTCATATCTTGGGGCCTAAGAACTTTTATTTGTATGAAATATTTTATCCCTTAATGAATATGATTAATACAAGGAGCTGCATTCATATTTAGGGTATTGTGTATTGTTCAGCTAATGCATGGTGGGATTGTATAAATCTTGCTAAGCATGGTTTATTCAGGAATTAAAAAAAAATTCTTAAAGAGGCAAAACAGAACTAGTTAGACTGAAGTTGGTTTGAAGTTGCTTTGTTTACTACTGCTCTGCTATTTGAATTCCAATGATGGGTATTTATTTTAGAGGGGAAAGTTTACTTTGTAGATTAGAACATAGCAATTATTTCCCAATTATTTGTTAGATTAAGTTTATGTATATGTTGTGTTCAATGTGTGAAACATATATGATGGACAAATTCTTTTTTATTTTCTCTCACGTTTTTATTTACATTCTAGTTGGTTGGCATACAGTGTCATATTTTTTCTACACCAGTTTCTATACCAGTTTCTATACCATTTTTCTACACCATTTTCTACACCAGTTTCTGGTGTAGAATCTAGATTTATCACTTATATATATAACACCCAGTGCTCATTACAACAAGTGTGATGGGCCAATTCTGAAGAATGCAATTTATTACATATAAGCATGAAGGGAGGTAACTTTTGTGACAATTCCATTAGACTCCATTAATAATTGCCTATTAAAGGATGAAGAGAGACTAGAAGAGAATGAAAAGGTGATTAGATGGAAAAGCAAAAAATAACAAATCATTAATAAAACCCAGAAAATATTTCTATTAATTTTTTATACTATTAGATTGGTTGACTTTTTTAAAAAGCTAGTTACATAGCTTATAGCTCTATAGAACAAGTATTGGAGGATTAGTGTGAATTTTCTTGTCCAAACAGTTTTGTATTTTTGCGTGATGTAAGGCACTGTGCTTTTCTTCAATAACACTTGCCAATTTTAATTACCAAGCTGTGATTAGACCACAGTACACACATCTTTGTCTTAATTTGAAGTATGATCCAAAGTTCCTTTCTGAGACTTTGCCAACAGGTACTCCTATAGCTCACCTCTACTTTGGAGAGAATCCACATATTGGTTACATAAAAAATTCATAATCTCTGACATTAACTGGGCTCTCAGTGCTACTGAAAAACCCTTCTATGTTTCCCTGGTCATCTCTTTCCTGTTCTCTACAGAGGCTATGTAAAATTTCTTTCTTTTTCTTTTCCTAAATAATTTTTTATTTTTTAAATTTTCAAAAGTTTTATTTAAATTCCAGTTAGTTAACATACAGTGTAATATTAGTTTCAGGTGTACAATATAGTGATTTAACACTTCCATAAAACACCTGGTGCTTATCACAAGGGCGCTCCTTAATCCCCATTCTCTTCAAACTGTAGACCTGTCCTACCTCCTTCTTTACTCTTAACATATTACCCCTTTCTTCTTACAGAGAAAACTGAGAATATCAGATGCATACTTCTTCACTCCCTGCCACTGACCAATAGCTTTGACCTCAAATACCCATCCTTTTATTTCCCTCCTGTGAAATAAAAGAAACACCCTTATTTTGATCTGAAGCTGATCATCTCACTTACAGAATGCTTTCTTTTTCTACCTGCCCTTGCATACCTTCCATATTGATGATTTCTTTCTTCTTTGTATTTTTAACCTCTCCGTTTTAATACTACAACCTTTTGTGTTAGTTATTGATTGCTGCATAACAATTTACCAGCTTAAAACAACACACATTTATTATCACAGTTTCTGTAGATTAGGAATGTGGGAAATTTGGCTCAGACTCTCTTGTGAGGTTGCTGTCAAGATGTCAGCCTCAGGGGACAGTCATCTGAATCCTTGATTGGGGCAGAAAATCTGTTTCAAAATGGCTCACTTACATGGCTATTGGCAGGAGGTCTCAGTTTCTTGCTAGCTGTGAGCAGGATGGGTGTTCCTTGCCACATGAAAGACTCCATAGGGCTGCTTGAGTGTCTTCACAAGATGACAGCTGGCTTCCTCCAGAGCTAGTGATTCAAGAAAGCAAGGCAGAAGTCATATTGTCTTTTATCATTTAGCTTAGGAATCACACACCATTATTTCTACACATTTCCATTACTTGCACAGATATGTATTATTCAGTGTATGTCCAGGGGATGTTACATGAACACCAGGAGGCAGGGATCATTGGGATTGTCTCTGTGGCTGGCTACTATGCTTTCCCATAATCATTTAAGCATATTCAATTTTTGCCTATCTAAAAAACAAACAAATGTGTACAACAAAAACAACTAACCAAATAATGAACCACAGAAACAATTACATCAATAAAATCTCCCTGTGATGTCTTTTTCTAATCTTACCTTATTTTTCTCCAGTTTTTTCTTTTCTTTACATTTGAAACTCTTAAAACTGTTGTCTATATTCCCCTGCTTCTGCTCCTTGCTTTCATTTCTCAATCTTCTGCCATATAGATGCTTTTTGTTTCACTGAACTACTCTGTCAAAGTCTTGACTTCATTGTTCTGAGTTCAATGGATATTTTTCAGTTCAGTTCTTTTTATTTTTACTTGACCTATCACTAATCTTTGACACTGTTGACTCAATGTCACATTCAACTCCTTTTTTGAAAAACCCCCCTCACTAGTTGTCTCTGATACACTCTCCCATTTTTCATCCAGTTTCTCTGTCTTGCTTTTTGTCATCTCCTTTGACCAATCTTTGCTATCTTTAGGTAAACCTTAAAGCTTTGTCATACATCTTTCCCCCCTGTACACCTTTACCTGAGTGTTGTTCAGCACTATCATGGCTTTAAGAATTCCTTCTATGTTGCTGACTCCCAAATCTACATTTTCAGGCCATAATTCCTTCTGAACTCAAACAACAACCACCGTATCTCTGTTTGTGTATCATACAGTTATCTTACACTAAAACTATCTCAAAACCCTAATGAATATCTTCTTTCTGAACTTTCTACTCCTATTGATTCCCATATCTGTGAATGACACCATATCCACCAGGTGGTGAATTTAGGAATCTTGGCACCATTCTCAGTTCTTTCCTTTCTCTTACCTCCATCATCTTGTCCACTTGCAAGTTACGATGTTTTTAATTTTTAAGGTATTTCATGGATTTTTTACATTTATCTCCATTCCCTCTGCCATTTCCATTCTTCAGTCCCCTGTTACTTCCTACTTGGATTACCACAAAGGCTTAAAAAGTGTTATTCCAGGGTCCACTCTTGCCTTCTTTTAATCTTTCTAGTTTTTCTTACAAAATGCAAATCTTTAAAAAAAAAGATTTTATTTATTTATTTTTTTTGAGAGAGAGAGTGCTTCTGTGCATGATCAAGGGAAGGAGGAGGGGGCAGAGGAAAAGTGAGAAGCAGACTCCCTGCTGGGCAGAAAGACCTACATGGGCCTCTATCCCTGGACCCTGGGATCATGATCTGAGCTGAAAGCAGACAACTGACTAAACTATGCAGCTGCCCCTCAAAATGCAAATCTGATTTTGTTACTCCCTTGGTTAAAACAATTTTGTTCAGAGGCTCCTGGGTGCCTCAGCTGGTGAAGCATCCAACTAATGATTTCAGCTTAGGTCATGATCTCAGGGACCTGGGATAGAGCCCTGCATTGGGCTCCACACACACAGCAGGTAGTGTGCTCATGGATTCTCACTCTCCCTTGCCCCTCCTACTACTCCCTCTCTTTGTATCTCCCTCAATAAATAAATCAATAAATCCTTAAAATATTTTAGGGGCACCTCAGTGGGCCAGTCGTTAAGCAGCTGCCTTCAGCTCAGGTCAAGATCCCAGAGTCCTGGGATCGAGCCCAGTACTGGGCTCACTGCTCAGCGGGAAGCCTGAGCTTCCCTCTCCCACTCCTTCTGCTTGTGTTCCCTCTCTTTTTGTTTCTCTCTCTGTGTCAAATAAATAAATGAAAAAGTCTTAAAAAATAAAAATAAAAAAAGCCTGTTTTGTTCAATTTATCAGTCTGGAAATACCACATTTGAACAATTACAGTTTTATTGTATGTTTTAGTGTCTAAAATTTCTCCTTTGAACAATTTTAGGTATTCTACATCTATCAGAATGGAAACTTCCATGGAAATAAAGAAGTGTCCCAAATATTCAGCCTCTCTTTTCCATTACCACCTCTCAGGAGACATATATCCATAGGGAACAATACCAGAAAAAGGAATATCATTCTTTTCTAACCTCAACTTTGAGTCAAAGTCTGGTGGAATCCCCAGTGCTGGTGAGTTAGTTTAGTTCTGAGTACTTATTTTTCTTAGACTAGGCAGATCAAAGTATACTTCTTTTCCTTCAGGCTTACTCTGGTTCCTAGTTGGCTTTTTAAGAGGGAAGAAGGTAATGAGATATAGATGGGGAGATTGCTTCTTTCCAAGGAAGTGAAACAATTGGGCCCCTTCTCATATCTCCAGCATCACTGAAATTAGACATTCTCAAAAGATATTTGAAACTATACCTCAAAGATTATTTTTGAATTTGGCCAGTCCACAGCAAACTTCTTCCATCTTAGGGATGCAGTGAGTAGGGACTCGCTATTTTTCTAGACTTGATAATGTTTTGTGCATTTTTCTACTTTTTCTTTGAAGAAACTAGCTTTAGATCTGCACAAACATCAAGTTAAAAATGTATATTTCTCTGTGGGAATTCATATGGAATACACTGATTATTGAAGAAGACAATATATTAACAAAATGTATACTGAAATGTAGGAGCGATTTCTTATGTCTATTTCCAGCTTTTTATAAAAGCCAGAGGCTTAACATAAAGAGCAACTCAGTGGAAGTGATCCTAGGACCACTGCCTTATAAAACTCCACAAGATGCTATTCAGATATACTATGAAGTGTATACAGAATTCTAAGTACATAGTGTGTACAGAATTCTAAGTACATAGTGCCCCCAGAGTTCCCTTTCCTTCTTTCTTTCTTTTGAGATAGATAGAGAGGGAGAGAGATGTATGCACATACTCATGCACACATAGGGGTGTGGGGTGTGGTGGGGTGTGGTGGGGAGGGGCAGAGAGAGAGGGAGAGAGAGAATCTTAAGCAGGTTCCATGTGCAGGCTGGAGCCCAATGTGGGGCTGGATCTCATGACCCTCAGATCATGACCTGAAGGGAAGTCAAGAGTCAGACTCTTAATTGACTGACCCACCCAGATGCTCCGCCCCTGGAGTTTCAAATGTAGCGGCCAAATGTGTAGCGGTTCAAATGTGAACCTTTGAGGGAATAAAGTGATATGGTCCATATATAAGGACTTTCTGGTGGTTCAACTTGATTCTTCTTTTTATATTTTTATAGTAATACAAAGTTATCTTCCTCTTAAACTTTTAAAGATAGTTTAATGCATGTAAAGGAAAAGGTATATCACTTTCTCCTAGGGCAATTTGTCTTAAATTCTCTGGGTACAGCTCAAGGTTGTGGTTTCTAACAAAGGCATCGAATGCTGGCATGTTATATTCAAGATTGAAGACAGTACTACACAACATGAAAACAGATAGGTGACACAGTTAAAATCCTATATTGAGAATCAGGAGCCTAATCAGTGTCCCTACATGAGGCTCCATGTTCAGTATGGAGTCTGCTTGACATTCTCTCTCTTTCCCTCTCCTTCTATCTCTCCTGGTCATGCTGTCTCTCCTTCTCTCTAAAATAAATAAATAAAATCTTTAAAAAATTATTTGCATTGCAAGAAGAGTATTTCAAACTTTTTAGATAGCTTAGGTATAATATTTCTTTTTATTTTTATGATAATTTGAAACTGTCTTCTATTTTAGGAGTTATTGTTTTTAGGCTTTTTGGAAAGTTTTTCTCCTTTCAAGTTAATCTTCCATATCACTGTCAAGATAATTTTTCAAAATGAGAAATTTGATGTCACAAGTGTTCTTACTATCTTTTCTCTTCAACTTTAAGATAAAATGTAAACTCTCCAGTGTGATATATTCAAAAAAATTAAAAAAAAAACATGTATACTACTTGCTATTCTAGCCTTTGCTTTCATCTTTTAGAATTTCTTCAGCCCTTTAATTTTCAAAGACTCATGAAGTTTTTTTTCAGCATAAATTTCCCTTTCTGCTTTGTTAGGATCATTCTCTTTTCTTTCAACTGGCATTACTGAAATCTGTCTTAATACCTATCAAGTTGTATTAATTTTCTTTCTCCTCTCCTAGACTCTGAACTCCTTGAAGGCAGGAACTATAACTTTCATCTTTTTTCCCAGGTTAAGTAGAGTGCCTGACAAGTATTTAATATAAAACTTTGTTATATAAATGATTGATCAAAGGTGGGCAATTAATTTCTTTATGACTGTGGCAGTTAGCTGTTGGGTGACTTCCTGAGTTATTGTTAATAGAAAATGGAATTTTCCGGGGCACCTGGGCGGCTCAGTGGGTTAAGCCTCTGCCTTCAGCTCAGGTCATGATCTCAGGGCCCTGGGATCGAGCCCTGCATTGGGCTCTCTGCTCAGTGGGGAGCCTGCTTCCCTCCCTCTCTCTGCCTGTCTCTCTGCCTACTTGTGATCTCTCTCTCTGTCAAATAAATAAATAAAATCTTAAAAAAAAAAAAAAGAAAATGGAATTTTCCTGCTAACCATTTACTGGTAACTTCAAAACTTTGCTCTTACTCATCTAAAAATAGAAGATGTAATTAAACGCAGTTATTTAAATTAAAATATTAATAATTATTCTTCTGGAAAGAGAAACTGGTTTTAAATAGGTTAAGGAGGTAATTATATTGGCAAATCAGGATATCTACTTTGAGTAAAGGAATGAATATGAGGTATCATTCCTGATTTTTTAAAAAAATAGATGAACAGTTCTGTGGGTAGAAAAACTTTAGAAAGATTGGAGAGTGTCCAATTCCAATGAAGTAATGTTCTGTCTGTTTAATTAAAAAAACAGATGGGTTATCTAGCCTGCTGATGGCTAGAAGCTTTGAGGATGACACTTATTTTTACTTAGAAGGAAATGGAAGAGGAGACTCTTATTGAAGAGGTTTTGTGTTCTTATCAATCTCCTTATAGTCTGTTCTTAGCATTTTTAAAAAGGATGAAAATAGGAATCAGAGAGGATTAAGGGTGGGCCACCTAAAACATGGTAAAAACCTGTCACATTGCTTAGATGACACAAAATCTTAAGTGTGCCATTTGAGAGCTCACTTCTAATTATATCTTGTGTTTATTTGTGAATTTTTTTTGTGTGTGTTTTGTATATTGACATTTCAAGACAACTCATCCATTTCAATTGTATTCATCGCATTGGGGAGCCAATTTTTCTGGAATTGTTGCTGTGTAAGCAAAAATCATCTGTTGTTCTCTAAGGTCTTTACAGAACTCTTTAATATTTCAATTAAGCATGCTATTTATTCATTTATGAATTAAATGTATTAATGTGGATATAGGTCCTGTTCACATTGAACTTCTTGTCTAGGAGAGAAGATAATCTTTAGTCAAATGATTTTTATAAATGAATTTAATACCGCAGTCATGATTGGTTCCACAGAAGATATATACATTAATATCCTGAGGGTGCATATCTAAAGGCTGAATGGAAATTATTTAGGCAACTGTGAAAATGGTAATGGGAGTGATGGAAAGTACTGGAAGAGGGTTCAAAGTTACGGGAGTATTATGTGCATGGGCCACTGGTGGAGGGCATATGTAAGTGTTAAATTACTGGAAAAGGCCATTGTGGCTGGAGGACAGCAATTGCTCCATGTAATGGTGGGACATGATGGAGATGGGGAGATGATACTTAGACCTGAACCCTGCAGAATTTTGAAGACCATGTTGAGGATATTGGTTTTTATCCTAAGAGAAATGAAAAGTCACTATGATATTACAAGTAGGAGGATGGACATAGTATCATCTGCATTTTGATGAGATCATTCTGGTTACCAGCAGAGAATGGAAGGGAAGGAGTTATCTCTAGTTAGGAAATGGTAGGAATTTGGAATAAGGTGGACAGGGCTGCCTCATACAGTTGTGCGGAAAATGCATTGCACAAAAGCTCTGTGCTTCACTTGGATCTACTCATAGGACGTGACAGTTGGTGATAGGTGAGAAATGTGGGTTAAGAGATATGGAAAAGTCAAGGATGACTTCTCAGTTATTGACTAACCCACTGGATAGATGGTGAGGTCATCCACCATATATGCTTGGATTTCTAACCCAAAAGACATTTTTCTATACATTGATATGTAAGACTTTGTGCACCTGAGTTGGGGAGAGGGGCAGAGGGAGATTGAGAGAGACTCTCAAGCAGACTGTGAGCTCAATCTCAGGATCCTGAGAGCCTGACCTGAGCTGAAACCAAGAATTGGGCACATTACCAACGGAGCTATCTAGGCACCCCAAAGCTTTATGCCATCTTCACTTAAATAAACTCTCTACCCCTATCACCTGGCATTTATGTAGATTATGGCACAATCTAGCCATAGTAATGACACAGAGTTACTGAGAAGTGAAAGTACTTTCATGTTCTCATGCCTTTGCTAATTCTATTTTCCCTGGCTAGATGTGAATATCGTTTCCCTATATTTTGACTGGAAAACCACTAAACATTTAAAAACAACTTAAAACCATTTAAAAATTTGGGCGCCTGGGTGGCTCAGTGGGTTAAGCCTCTACCTTCGGCTCAGGTCATGATCTCAGGGTCCTGGGATCTAGTCCCGCATTGGGCTCTCTGCTCAGCAGGGAGCCTGCTTCCTCCTCTCTCTCTCTCTGCCTGCGTCTCTGCCTACTTGTGATCTCTCTCTGTCAAATAAATAAATAAAATCTTTAAAAAAAAAATTTAAGGCTCTAACCAAAGAAGACCTAATCTGTGTAGCTTTTATCACCTCTTTGCCCAAAGAAGAATGAATGTACCTCCTTATGTTCTCCCCAAACTTTCATACATGCTTCTAATACTACATAACCAAATACCATTTGATGTCTTCCATTAAATCATGGATACCTTGAAAGAAACTGCCTTTTCTTTCTTTGTAAAGATTAGCTTTTTTTTTCCTATTTTTAAACACATGGTTTAAAAATTCAAATAGTAAACCAAGGTTTGTTTCAAAAAGGAGCACACTCTCTATCCTCTTACTTTCTAGCCACTTTCATAGAAAAAATTTTCAACAATTTAACCAGTTTCTTTTGATCATTTATTGCCAAATAAGAAATATATTATTCTTAAATAATGTGGCTTGGAAAAAGAGTAAAGAAAATGCTTCATACAAATGATATAACAGTTAGGAAGAGGCCAATAATGCTACTTATGTCCTTGAATTTCTCCTTAGTGTTATTACTCATACTTAGTATGAGTAATAAACAAAGTAAACTTAGGAACATGGGTAGTTTGAAACTCAAGACTGAAGGAATATTGCTATGAGCAAGGACAAAAGCCCATGAGAAAACCCATGGAAAAAAAAAGGAGAGAAGATAAACAATATTATAGTGGAATTTCACTCCTGGACACATTGTGAAAAGAGAGAATGGATGGTAAATTTGTATGATTAGATTGCAAAAACTTCCATAAAGGCAAGCTATGGTAGTGATGGTCATTTTCAGCTATCTAGAGCATTCTAAATCTCTAATAAACCAAAACTTTGACATGCTCTTGACTTGTTTTACTGAAAATTTCATCTAAATAGTTAAGAGATCTGTTACTTGGAACTTAATTCTGACCAACAAAAGAAATATTTGGATTATGAGTAAGGGAGGGTATTTATTGGATAACATGGCAGTCACTTTTTATAGACTATACATTTTATTCACTCAGTATTTATGAGTTAAGTATTAGAATATTAACTTAACTTTTCCAATGGTGAAATTGGGGCTCAGAGAAGTGAAAAAACTGATCTCCATGGTTGAATTATGAATAAAATATGGGATTACAATCCAGATTTTCTGACTCTTAGCTTCTTGTCTGTAACTGCATGACTGTGTACTTAATGCTAACCAGTGAGAGGAATACTGGGCATAATAAACAGCCTAGATTTTAGGGAGACAGACATTATAAAGTGGAGAAGAGAAAAATAGGCATAACTACATGGCACGAGTCCTTAAAAGAGAAATGAGCTAAAGGTTTAGAATATTATCAAAGAGGCCATTCTTGCCACATGATTAGAAATGAAGCAGAAGAAGAAGGACCAAATAAGTCAACATGGATAAACTGACGATTCCTAATGAGCTCCGATTTTAAAAGACACAAGCAAAGATAGAAAGAGGAGGGTATGACAGAGGATGGATGTGAGACTGTCATAGATTTTTAAGAATAGAATCAGAAGTACTATATCTTCAGATGAATTGAGTCTTTTAAAAGTATGATGCAGTTTACAAAGTTTTAAAAAATTTTTAGACTATAAGAAAGTCAAACAAGTGACATTCTCTGCTCAGGACTCACAGAAAAGCCACTGGGTGAAAGAGAAGAAATAAACCAATCCAATTTTGCTTCTATCTTCTTTGTGGAAAAAAATGATCTTAAAATTGGTAAGGATAGAAGAAATAATTGAAGGAGGCATCTGAGACTCTAAAAAAGTGAAGAGATTTTAAGAGGCACCTACTGTCTGCAAGTGAATAAAATCTCCAAAATCACCTCTGAGAGGATAAAGAATTGAACTACTGCTGGTGTACTGGTGCCTTAATTTACTAATGCTGGCTTCCCTGAAGCCAGGAAGACTGATTCAATAAGTTTAAGAGGAGGTACCCCTGTAATATAGGTAATCAAATGGATTGTGTTTTGAGCTAAAGTTAGATAGTTGGTAGATTTAGTCAGAAGCATCAAGCAAAATACAACAACAACAAAAAATATAAAAGGAGGAGAAGCTAGGAAAGACATCTGACCCAGCAGTGGTAACAGGCATGAGTGCATAGTATCAGTCCTGCAAATAATTGCATGAATTACAGGTTTATTTTGTGATCTTGGAGGAAAGATGGTGAATAGAAAAATAAGCTTACTCTGAAGAACATTAGTAGATTCTGAGACATACTGATAACTGCAGACCAAAGGAGACTTACTAAGTTGTCAAGATTCGGGGAGATTGGAACATGGTAACTAATGTGGGGCTGATTCAAACAATTCCCTAGAATCGTTTTAAAGGGCTGATAATCTCTTGACCCAATGGTGACTTCTGAAAATTTTTCACAAGTTTGAGCACAGTTTAAAAATCTACTTGAAATTTGCCATTTCACAATGTTCATGATTAGAATAGATAATGCCATAAGTAAAATCTCATTTTAAGGGGTGCCTGGGTGGCTAGTTGGTTAGGTGGCTGACTCTTGATTTCAGCTCAGGTCATGATCTCAGGGTCCTGGGACCCAGCCTCAAGTCAGGCTCAGCAGAGAGTCTGCTTGAGGATTTTATCTCTCTCCCCTCCTCCTAGCTCTCTCCCCACTTGTGCGCTCTCTCTCTCTCAAATAAATATATAAATCTTTAAAAAAACCCTCTTTTTAAAAAATGAATTTCAAGTCTCAAAGATCTTAAACTGAGATTTTCTATAGCTCAAATGTAGCAACTTTTCTCTGAAGACCATATTTGAAAAAAGAAATAATTGTCAAAAATAATTAAGTGATGCTGTTAAATAAAAACATGAGAAGCAATGCCTTTCTTTTCTCTGTTTTAGAGATTCCTATGATATGGATTTCTGGCTTGTCATAATTAATTTAAAATATAGCAACATCAAATTATTCTTTAATTTCTCGAGCTCTTACTTTCCTTATCTATACAATAAGAAGTATAGACTTGAATTCTCTTTATACCTCTCTGTGTCTTGTTCTCTATCTCTCTCTCTCTTTAGCTATCGCATTCTATAGTTTTCTTTGGTAGCTCAGAAGTCAAGGCATTTTATCAAAACAAATGAAATAGATGTAAATCAAACAGGCAAAGGAAGTCTATTTACCCAGTGGCATCTTAAAATCTCTTGCTGGCAGTTGTCAGAGTCTGTTTCAAGCCTCCAGGTGAGATTGCAAGACTAAAAGGAATGTCACATCTTAAAGACAGAAACTAGCACCCATGGGTTAGACAGAGTGAGGATCAAAGAGAAGAGATCACGAGTGCGTCTGGAGATTAATGGGTCCAATTTATCTCAGCTTTTAGTAAGTTCAAGAGCTTATTATTTATTTCTTTCCTTTTATGAGCTACTGCTTTTTTCCTTTGTCAGCTAATTGTAATGTATACTATATTCCTTCTTTGCTCTCCAACTCATAAGTTTGAATTATTATTTGCTCTTTAAGCTCTGAAGTCTCCATTTCCTTTTCTTGTTTCATTTTGTAATCTTGGCTCTAGCATTCTGGAAATGGTTCCAAGAGCATCTTGTCACCATCATTCAACACTAAATTTTCTTGAAGTAAAAAAAAATAATAGCAAAAAATTCCAGTTTATCTCCAGGGGAATACAAGAGAACCCCTATAGTGTGTCTGGTATCAAAAACTGTGAAGGGTCAAAGATTTTACCCTGTTTGCAAATTCACAAGTTAGCCTGCACAATTTCACCAATGCTGGTATAAGACAGGATTTCTGAGTCAGATATGAAGGACATTGCTACTCATAGTGTAGCAGTCAGCATGAGCTTCATGTTCCCCTCAGTTTCCTGTACTCCCCAAGTCCCACAAGGTTTACATGGTACAGGCCCAGGTGGGTGCTGCACAGATAGTAGTTTGCATTTGAGCTGAGGAATCTGAGTTTAGAAACCCCAATCTTTTGTAAGGACCTGCAGGCAAACCTGCACAAAGTTTGCCCTAGAGAGAGATCACTTTATTTTACTGGACAACATGTTGGCCTTATAAGCATCCTTGAAAAAGTAGTCCAGAGCAAATGCTGTTGGTGCCTCTACTCACAAGAAATCCAAGAGACTGCGGAGAATTGTCTCTGACTGCTCAGTCTCAGAGAGTTCCTACACACTGAATCAAGATAATAATGAAAGGCAAATAAGACAAGCATTAACTTTTAAATTTTATTTAATGTCTTTTCTCAGTTTTTTTCCCCATTTGTACTCCATTATTCAAATTTTTCTTTAAAAAGTATATAATATGTGTGCTATATATATGTACAATTTTAACTAATATCTTATCCTCAATTTTATATTCTGTGGTAATTGCATGATCATCTAATGGAAAAGCAGAAAACATTTGAAGGACGAAATTACATTAAAGGGTCAAATATAATAATGTTTTTATTCCATTTTAAACTTAAAGCACAGGGCAAGCAAGTCCCAGCAGTAAAAAGTTTGCCTTTTCATTTCTATGACATCTTTTATCTTTAGTTTATAGTAAAAGATTTTAATACTAAAGAGTTCTAAGTAGAAAACTTTTGTAATCCTGTTTAACAAATCACTGCGCATTACAGAAGGGCTATAGAGAGTGGTCAGATGGGGGTGTTGTACTCAGAAGTCACAGATTCACACCAGCATTCCAGAATGAGATAATAGAATAAAAACATGTACTTTGAAAGTCTTAGCTTCTGTGAAGAACATTTTGATACCCCTATTTCTAGGCATATTATTATCAAATTGTACCCTCTCATCTCATTTTTCTGTTGGGTGTAATTCAGGCCTCAGTCGAAACTATTTATCCCTGAAATGGAGATGTTAGTAATTTAAAACAAATATATTTATACCAAGTTTACTTTACTTTTCTTAAGACCATTGCAACTCAGTGTACAAGAGAATGTTGACTGTCCAGGAAATGATTAAATATAGGGAGTTTCACTGTCCCTCACACCTAGACCAGATGTCTAATCAATCTGTCTGGTCAGGCTCCATATTATATCACATAGACTTATTCCAAGCAGAATTTCAAAAGTTTGTTTCTAATCTTATCAAAGGGAATATACATTTATACAATAATATATAACATACATATATATTCCCAGTGAAGCAAATCCAAAAACTTCTGGATACATGTAAACCAATTGGTTTTCATTATGACCTCAGAGACTCAGAGAAAGATTTGGCACCTGCGTTATAATACAGAGCTACTCATAGATAAAACATTAACTTGGAAACTTTGTTTAGGCTTAGCCATCTCTTCAGAAAAGGCCAGCAAAACAATTTAGCTTCAGGTATGCTCTCTCCACCATTTTAAACCATTGGCGTTTATTCACTGTACCTTTGAGGACTCTGTATCTCTGATGACTAAACAAGAGATTTCTCCCATTTATCTTTGGGGGCAGAGTTACTTGAAAAGGATGAGGAAATTTCCCTTACCACCTTTAGCCTCCCTCTTCTCCTGTTATTCCTCCTTGATCAAGGACTGGACCCAGAACTTGGGAATCAGTCTTCAAGTAATTGGCCTCAAGTTCCTGACTTGCTTTCTAATATGAGTGACATCACTTTTTTTTTTTTTTTTTTTTTTTTGGCATAGCGAATTAACAACACTGGGCCCCAGCCAGGTGTACTTGGAAGCCCTGGGGGTCTCATCTCAGTACCTCCCCTGCTCACAGTCACTGTCTCCCCTGAGTAGAAAGAGAGGGGGAGGCTCCTTTCATTTTGTCCTTCGTGGTATCTTTGAGGTTTGGCACAGTGCCTCCCTCAGCAGTTAGTTGTTGCTTTTTCACTTCTGCTTGTGAAATTAGTTTGGGTCAGGAGTATATGGGGATTATCTTCCCAGCATCGTTACCTTTCAGGTTTTCTACATTTGTTCAAATTCTTCAGCAATCCTGGCTCTTACCATGTCCAAATCTTGTAGAAGGACTCCTGCTTCTCTGTCTTGTAAGCCTTTCTCTTTTTGCCCAGCACCATGGGCAAATCTTGCAAAAAGAACTTTGTGCCTTGGATACCTGGATGTCTGGCCTTTCTTCTTTCCTTGGTCTGGGGAAAACTCTTCCAGTTTCATCATTTGAATATCTTCCCCACAAGTTCCCTTGGGAACCCGAGAAGATTTTCCCTCCCCCCACCTACCCACCCCTGTATCTCCACTGATTTTTCAGACAGATCAGATATAAACTGGCCTGTATTTGGCATGATCTTTTTGGGAAACTCCATCCCAAAGAGAATATGTCAGGCATTGTTCTAGTTCTGTCAACCTCTTCAGTGCTGGCTAGTGAGCTCTATTACCTGGTACCACAGAAAGTGACTCACTCACCTATCTTCCCTGGAGGGAGGTGGGGATGGAAGGAGAGGCTGAACAATCCAAGCATGTGTCTACCTAGATGCAGAATCCTTACACAGGTGTCAGCCAGTCTGCAGTCATATTCCCCTAGGCCAGATTTCCAGGCATTTCATGTTTCCTTCTACACAGTAATGCTAACAGGTAGACTAAGAAAGACAATCTGGGCTCTAGCTACATGATTTATTACTCAACTTCAGCTTGTCCAGAGTTAGTAGAAGCAGGGTCATCAGTAGAATCTATAGAGCCTTTGTGAGAATAGAAAAAACTCCTTTTCCACTGGACTGATGCTGGCCTTATGCAGCTCTGTACTCAGCCTGGCAAGTGGGCTTCAGCTCCCACACAAGCACTTGGCTACACATGCCTGGGCAGGGCCTAGTTTAAGCTATAAGAATGTAGAGGCTCAGTTAATTTTGTTTCATTATTACAGCAATGACATGATGTAATGTAGTGGTGAGTTTATTTTAGAGGCAGAATTTATTTTAATAGTTTTACAAATGACTCCAGTCTCATATTTATGGGATCATTAAACATCTGAAGTAATCACCTAAATTTTTCAGTTGTACCTCATTGAGTTTTATGAAGGAGATGATATGCTTTTGTATATTCACAAATTTGGGATTCATAAAGGGCTCAGGACATATCCTTGGATGTAACAAGGGCCCATGATATTTTCAAAGCATTTGGATGACTCTATATTCTTTTTCCTTTATTACAAGGCTACAACATAGGTTGGGTCTATTTTAATACTCTTTTATTTCAAACATTATATATCTTCTTTTTCCATATCCAAAATATTTAAAGAGATCGTACATATATAAGGTTAAACCGGTAGGGGCAGCAAGATCATGAAAATTAAATGTGGAGTCATAAAACAAAGTCATTAATATAGTGGATACTCATATGATAAAGTGGTATTATGACTTATTTTATACAAATATGAAAACCAACATACTATTCCTTACATCAGAAATTTCTTACATGAGGATAAAAAATTAGGCTGTCTTTAAGGTACACATATAACTTCTGAATATTACTGGGAAAATTTCCAAAGTATATTGGCTATCTAACATAAAGCTATTTATTGAAGAAATCTGTTGATGGTTTGTTTCAAGGAATTAAGTGTATATTGAAAACAACAGCAGCAGCAGCAACAACAACAAAGAAAGCAATTATGCTGAAGGTCATTTGGCCTCCTTTAAAAATATACACGGTAATGATTGAATGATTAAAGAATTTAATTCAGGTGAGTTGTAAACTAATTTAGTTATGAGCACCAACATCTTGTACCACGACTATGGGAAATGCTTTTTAAATTAAGCACTTTTTGATAGCTTCAACTGCCTTTATAATTCATTATTCTTCATTCTTTTATTATTTTTTTTAATCTTTAAAAGCAGACTGCATGCTGGGATGCCATAAAATTTCACTTTTAATTAGTCTATAATGGTAAGGGTCACAATTCAATATCTGCAGTATAAAAGCAATATACCTCAGGAGCTTGAGTTTAATGTTTTACCAACATAGCATGGGGTAACATTTAATGTTTTTATTTTAAATAAAGGATCAGAATTAACTTTTAAAAAAAGTGCTATATTCTTGGCTATGAACATATACTAATTGATGAAGTGAGAGAGAATGTTTTATTGTGATCCAGAGCTAGAGGTGAAGCCAGTCCAAATCAGATTTTTGAGTAGTTCAGGTATACGCATAGCAGAGATCAATAATGAACAAAAATGTAGTGGGAGGCATTATTCTTGTTCTGATCACTATGTCCAGCTACCCCTGGATTCTTAACAATGGAATACATTATTAGCAGCAGGGCACATGGCATGGGGAAATGAGGGCAAAATTTGTGACACAACAACTTCACTCTAAGTATTAAAAGAAGGTGTGAGAAACATCTAGCGGCAATAGTACAAAAAGGCAAAGCAACAAGAGAAATCATCTTGGAACGATAGTAGCCTTGGGCATGTGCTTACTATTTCATTATTTATTTTCCTGGAGGTTTGCAGGATTGCTTTGCTAGAAGTATTAGTAATAGGAATTTCTTTCAGTGATTCAAAGGTGAATAAATCCTTTCTTTCTGCTGAGCTATAGTGGTAAGTGCTCTGACTTGTGAAGGCTGATGAACTACCCTGTTCTCACCCATCTACTTTATGGAAGAGATAAGGCGTTTAAAAATCAACTTAAGGTCTAACATCAGAGATGAGTAATCTGGAAGCTTTTTCTTTTTTCTTTTTGCTTCTGGTATGTAATCAAATGTGTCTAAAGAATTTATTAAGCCTTAAAAGATAAATATTTACAAGCAAATATTCTGACAAAGTATCAAGATCAGAAGTGGTTATAACTCCCTGGAAAGAACTGGGAACTTGAGTGTGAGGAAACACAGAAAATTCTGGGCGTGCCTCTGGTTGGTTGATGACTCTGGGCAAGTTGTATAGTACCTCTAACTTACAGGTTTTTGTTTTGTTTTGTTTTTTACCTGAAAAATAAGCAGATTGGCTATGTCCCTGTATTTAAAAGTGCTTTATGAAATTTTAGGATTCTCAGAGGTTATCTCATTGTCCATGTTAGAAGCTGAGTGTCAGGGCTTCCAGTGACTGTCCTCCACTGAGCCTCACCATCCCAGCTTTTCAGCTTATTCTGTTGTATGTATTAAGTAATATTAGGTTTGAAAAAAATGGTGGTCTGGCTAAAAATATTTGAAAAACATTGAGTTAAGATTAAAAATAAAATAAATTCAATGTTTCTGAAATGGTATTTCCCTGGAGATAAAGCACTTCGTTTCTTTGTCTTTTTACTATCTAGCATATAACAGCTACTCTGTATATATTTATTATATGAATAAAATAACTGTAATGTGGAAAGGAATTGCAAAAATACAAGGTACAATATTTGTGTTGATATACCTGGGTGTCAATTCTCTATAGCTTTTGATAACCAGTAGCGAAGAGCAATGTGGACTATGTTTGATGGGTAACAGCTAATTTTATTGGGTTTGTGTACATAATCAGAAATCCCATCTAAGAACAAGCTACATTACTATAAAATCCAGAAAACCTAGTTAGAAAAACTGAGAAATTTGGAACAAACTAGAAAAGTGACTCAGTGTGATTAGAAAACACAATGTAAGGAATATAGCTAGTATGCAGTTTCAAACAAGATTGAATGCTCTTTTCCTTTATTCAGTTTATAAACACACAAAACATTTTCTTTGCATGAAAATATGTACTCTATGACTTCTTTTAAATAGAGAGAAAGTTTTCAAATTAGCTTCTCCATTAAATAATGTTTTGTGTGTATTGTGTGTTGCAAAAACAAAAGAGAAGCAAGAATAACTCTAGCAGATGCTCAAAGGTTTAAGATTAAAAACACATGAACATGTGATTCATGGTGGTTGTTCCATGCACCTGAATGAATATTCCCAAGACATAGCTAGAAAATTTTTGGAGTAAATTGACTTAACTTGGGATAAATCAGTAGTGGTTCCTAAATTAGAATAGAATAGATGAACAAGAAAAAAAATTAGCTGACAGGACTCCACCAAGGAAATCAACATTTAAGTAACTAATGACATATTCTACTGCCTAGTGGAATTACCCAACCTTTAGTAAGGTGAAGTCAGCTTCAGTTGGCAGGAGGTTTGTTTTAAAAGTGAAAAAGGATCTCGGCTCTCAAGTGATATGGGCAGATATATTATCAATAGAGGAAAAATTAGAAAATAGCAACCAACTTATTTCCCCACCACAACTGAAAGGTGGAAGAAAGCAAGCAAATGATGTACTCTGGTTAAGCAGTTACTTTCCTTTATCCTTACTAACAGGGCTTATCAAGATGGTTCTGAAAATGAATGAATGTAAAAATGAATCATGATAGACATTGGTGAAATACTTTATTTCTGTTTCTTTTGGCTCATTATTTCTTGCTTGATTTTCATGGGGAGTTTACAATCATTTTCATACTTTAGGTAGGTAATTCCTGATTTTCCTGGTCATGAGGTTGGACAAATTATAGGGGGAAGGAGGTATAGTCTTGTTCTTTCTCTTTCATCTCAATCTCTTTCTCTCTCTTCAGCATATCAACATATCAGTGGCAATGAATCATGAATGGACTCTCTGGTTTTAAGTGTGACTCCCAAATTACCACTCCAACTATATTATTATGATTATATCTTTGAGAGAGCCACACATTGTCCAACTTTAATGAATTCTCTTCTAAGATAGTCTTATGTAATATGCACAGGGTAAAAAAGAATAATTTGCATTCCTCCCAAATACTTCTAACATCCACAATTCTTTATTTTTGTTGCCTTTAATAGTTAATGGAAGGAAAATACTGTTTTTCTGACTTGGTTGGTTTATTTAACTCAGTTCTAATGAATAATAAAACAGTACCTTCACTATTATTTTTACTTTTTTGTCCTATATCAAGACATAGATAGATCTCCTTGATGTCTAGTATTACATCCCAGAACAAAGGACAGTTAATGAAACTAACAACCAAACTCCCTAATCTAGATGTGTTGCTTTTACTTTAGTTCTTGATCTAAGGATTAAGAAGGTGAATTGGAGTTGACTCTAGCACCAATTCACAAGGAAGTTATTAAGATGACATAGTGGTCATGTTAACTTTTGAAGGAAAGTGCCCCATGTAGGAAGTACCAATAATTATTAGCAAATCCTGTTTAGATTTCAGTGCTTTCTTCTCCCAGTTAAATTGATCCTCCTAAACAGAAATGTTCATGGTTATAGTTCCAGGATTAGTCTTATCAAGACCTATTTAAATTATAAAGTACTTCATTTTCAATATTAGTAGTATTTTACAAGATCCTGACATTCTTTTCATTCACGAAACTCCCAGATTGGTGAAGAGACATATATGGGCCTTGGGGACCTAGGTGAAATTGTGAGGGACACAGGGGAACAACAATCAAGTATTTGCAGTAGAAAAGACCTGTTTGAAAAGCCACTGGTTGTTGACTACTGGTGGCTTCCACATCACTGTCATGAGAGGGATTTGGTAGGAGTGAGGAGGACAAGGTCTCAGCAGTTATTCGTATTATGGATTTTTCAGGCACTTAGTCGTAGAACTAATTCTTTTTTTATTTAAGTTTAATTTTTTATTTTTTATAAACATATATTTTTATCCTCAGGGGTACATGTCTGTGAATCACCAGGTTTACACACTTCACAGCACATACCCTCCCCAATGTCCATAATCCCACCCCCTTCTCCCAAACCCCCTCCCCCCAGCAACCCTCAGTTTGTTTTGTGAGATTAAGAGTCACTTACGGTTTGTCTCCTTCCCAATCCCATCTTGTTTCATTTATTCTTCTCCTACCCACTTAAGCCCCCATGTTGCATCACCACTTCCTCATATCAGGGAGATCATATGATAGTTGTCTTTCTCTGCTTGACTTATTTCACTAAGCATGATACGCTCTAGTTCCATCCATGTTGTCGCAAATGGCAAGTATAGATAGGAAATTACTTCCTGATGTGATAAATATAAATCAAACAGAAAAAGTGACAAACCTTGATTTGTGACATACTGTCCTCATTTATGTCTATTGTCCTGGCTTAATTATTAATAAGATCCTCCAAGATGGTACCCAATGATCCCTGCCTCTCAGTGTTCATACTCTACCACAGTACACCAAGGTTGGTCTACAGTAGAGTTGGTCTACTGGTACACCAGTAGAATAAAGTTGGTCTACTGGTACACTAGTAGAATAAAGCAAAAGTGATTATATGTCACTTCTGAGATTAGTTTGTAAAAGGCACTATGATTTCATCTCCCCCTGCCTCTCCTCTCTCTCTCTTCCTAATTATTCCCCTTGGGGAGGCTGATATCTTGCCAGAAGCAGCCTTCATGGAAAAGCTTATGTGAGGAACTGAAACTTTCTGTCAATAGCTATTTGGGGTGTGGAAACATATCTTCCAGTCCAGGAAAGCCTTCAGATGACTATAGTCTGGGCCTACATCTTGACTATAACTTCCTAAGAAGTTACAGAAGTTCCACTAGCATAAAATCACTCAGTTAAGCCTCTCTTGGACTTATGACCCTGATAAAGCATGTGAGTTAATGAATATTTGTTGTTTCATGCTGCTAAATTTTGGGATAATTTGTTATGCAGCAAAATGTAATAAATAGGGTAGCTCTTCAAGCCCCCAAAGTGTTTTGATTTGTATGAAAAATTATAAAATCACCTTATAAAAAGCTGATATGTTCAAAGAAGTCTAATTCATTAATTTATTAGAGATTTTTCTTTTCTACTGATAGCTGGAGTTTTCACTCTGACATTAATATGCAGATACTCATAAAAGTTATTAGAATAAAAACATTTGATAGTGCCAGAAGTCTAAATCTGTAGACTCAGAGCCATGAAATACAGTATAGCTGAATAGATTGGAATTTGGATTTAGAATCAAATTTTCCTTGAGTTGAATTCTGACCCTATAATTTACTGGGAATAATAATGGTATCTTTTGTTGGACTTTATTTGGGGGAATTAAATATATGTAAAGCTCGTACAGTGATGGTTGGCACATTTAATTATTCAATAAGAGTTACCTATTATTTTTGCAATAGAGAATTAAGTTGATATTTTTCCCTGTTCTGTTTATGCTCCAAAAGATATTCCCTTCCCAGTGGTATTCTTACTGATTCATTTCTTAAATATCTTTATGTTCTTACTGTGTGCTACGGACATTAGATAGAAATACATTACCCATTCAGAACTTACAGAATAGTTGAAAAGTTTTCCTTTATACATATTGTTTATGTTATATATCATTAAATATGCATACATATAGATTATATATGTGTACATTAGCTATAGAATTATTCAACTCAAGGACAAATGATAAGGTATAGTTTAGGTACAACAGAAAATGAGATCAAATATGCAAAAAGAAAAACTGGGTTGTAGAACTAGAATAGGATAGCTTTCTGGACATGGAAAAGCACTTTGAAAGAAATATAGGAACTGGAAAATCTCAGTGAAAGGGGGCTTCAAACTTGATTAGGTGTCTACCCTATTTATTTTATTTTATTCTATTTTTATAAAGTGGGGGTAGAGGGACAGAGGGAGAGGGAGAGAGAGAATCCCAGGTAGGCTCCATGCCTAGCATGGAGTCTGTACAGGGCTTTGCCTCATAACCTGGAGATCATGACCAGAGCTGAAAACAAGAGTCAGATGCTTAACTGACTGAGCCACCCCTGTGCCCCTATCTTATTTTTTTATTAATTGATCTTACTGACTGCTGTATCCCTAGCATCTTGAGAAGTGCCTGGCAGGTAGTAAGTATTTAACAAAAATATTTGTCAAATGAATGTGAGAAAAACTGTTAAAGAGGAGAAAAACTATTTTTTTTTTTTTAAAGAGAGAGTGTGTGTATGGATGAATGGGAGGTAGAGGGAGAGAGAGAATCTGCAGTCAAATGCTCTACCACTGAGCTATACCCCCATGGGAGAGAGAGAATCTGAAGCAGGCTCTATGCTCAGCATGGAGCCCAATGCAGGGCTTGATCTCATGATCCTGAGATCATGACCCAAGCCAAAATGAAGAGTTAGATGCTTAACTAACTGAGCCACCCATGTGCCCCAACATAAACTATTAGAACAGTAAAGATCAATGAGAATTGGCACAGTTGGAAAGGATGATAAAGGACCGGCTGGTAGCTAATTTGGTGGGGAGAATTTAAGAGAAGAAGACATGGTTTGATGACATGAGTTTGAAGCTTAGTTGCAGTCAGTGTTGGAGTCTTCAATATTGTGGTGATAGTTCAAGCCATGAGGGGACAGATGAACTAACTCTCCACAAGGTAAATTTGGAGAGAAATTCTCCCTCAAACAGGTGCAAAGGTGCTGAGGTCTGCACAGGTGTGGGATAGAAGTTGAGGAATACAGGCATATAAGTGAGGGGAAGGAGAAGTTGGAAGAGCTAGTTTAAGAACCATTAGAGGAGGCTCAAGGTCTGTAGCAGATAGTGTTAGAAAAGATAGAAAAGAGATAGTGGTCAACAATATCAAATACTGCAGAGAGATTTCTGTTTGAGAATTAAAAATGGATCTTAGATGTCAGTTTCAGACTGTAGAAGCAAGATTTTCAGGAACTCAGAGATACTGAAGAAATCAAGATCGCATTTATAACCAACATTGGGAAGAGTTTGTGAAATGAACAAAATAAACAGAATCATAGAAAAAGCAGCAGAGCCCGTCTTAAAAATTGAGACTCTGAGTGCTAGAAGATGAAAAAAAAAGAAATGTTAAGACAGACTTATTGACTAAAATACAATTATGCAGCCAGACTTTATTTTGAAGGTCATGTTTTACATTTTGTATCGTATGAGGATTATATCGCCTGTAATTTACTTTAAAATATTTCAGTACAAACAGTGTGAGGTATGTGGTGTGTTTAAGTTAATTTTCTTTTATAGTTGAGGGGCTGTTAGTGAACATCAGAGGTGCCCTAATCAGAATTTATATTCTAGGAGTTGTTGGTTACTCTCTGAAGTAACTTAATGAGTAATATACACTCAAAAGTTTGTCATAGCAACAATTCTAATATCACCATTAAGTCAGTACCAAAATGTTCATTAGTTAACAAAAAGGGATGTTAGAAATAATTATCCTCTGCTGAAATAAGTGGTGTTCAGGAAATGTTGAGGACTGCAATTGTACATTCATTGCCTCTCTTGCAAAACAAAGAGTAAAAATTTGGAAAAAAAATCACTTATATAAAACAGTGCTAACAGTGTCCTAGATCTGGAGTTCCAAGAACTCAGTTTCTTGATTTCTAGAGAGTTGGCTGATGTTGCCTTCAGGATATTGTGTTCACTTTGAATTTAAACTTTTATGTGTTTCACTTATCAAAATGCCCAAAAGGACAGGGTGATGTGAACTTTACCAAGCTTACAAAATTATCTTATATGACTCTTTGGGTCATATAAGTGTTTTTATATATAGTAAAATTTGTTTTGAAGCTTACTTTCATTGTAACATACTATCTGGTAGTCAGATTGTGGAGGAGAAATCATAGCACTTTCCCCTACCTAAAGTGGTTGAAAGTTCTGATAATTATGAATAGCCAAATTGGCTTATATCAGTTTTCAACCCGGGGTATGTATGTTTGTGTGTGTGTGTGTGTATATATATATATATATACATACAAGTAAGTCTTAGTGTCACTGTTATGAATAAGGCAAAAAAGAAATTTCCCCTAATTTCCAGCATCTTCTAAATGCTTTCTAGTTTGCTTTATAGATTTCATATTAATCTCATTTATTGCCCATGGCTCTTATCAATTATGTGAAAGACTACATTAATGACCCTCATTCTTCACCTCTTTTTGTTAGCTACACCCTTTGCCAGTTGAGTGTCCTACTCCTTCCATCAAGAGACAGAATATATTTTCCTTTCTCTTGAATCTGTGTTTGACCACATTTCTTGCTTTGGTCAGTGGAACACTAGAAAACATGATATAACCAACAGTTTGCAAAAGTGCTTGTGTGATTGCAGTTGTTCTCTAGTAATTCTGCCACTGCCATGAGAAGGACATGTTTAGCTTAGCCTGCCAGTTCCTGCAGGAGGATGAGAGACCCTTAGAGTGGAGTTGACCTAGTTAAGCTGCTCCAGGCAAAACCAACATAGAGCAGAGTTCTTAGACAATGTCTAGTTGCATTAGAAGATGCATAGGTGAGCCTAGTTGAGTTGCACTGACCTCTAGCTGACTTACAGACATGTGAACTATAATAATAAATGATTGTTGTTTTAAGCCATTGAGTTAATGTTGTGGTTTGTTACCTAGCAATAGTTAACTGATAGAAGCATGATAATCTTCATTTGTGTCTTTTGCCAGGTAGTAAAATATATAAAGTAACTTTACCTTATATATTAGATTATACGGGAATGGTTTTATTAAATTAGATATTTCATGGGGCAACCTGGGTGGCTCAGTGGGTTGGGCCACTGCCTTCGGCTCGGGTCATGGTCTCGGGGTCCTGGGGTCGAGTCCCGCATCGGGCTCTCTGCTCAGCAGGGAGCCTGCTTCCCCTCTCTCTCTCTGTCTGCCTCTCCGTCTACTTGTGATTTCTCTCTATCAAATAAATAAAATCTTAAAAAAAAATTAGATATTTCATTATATAGGTTTTTGCACAAAGGAGAGACATTTATTTAGCATGGGCCTTTTCTTTCTTCAAAATGATACTACTCTACGAGTGAGATAATCTAGTGAATAAAACTTGCAAGGTCATCTACTCACAAGTCTCCACTTCTGTACATTTTCTCTATATGTACAGGACAGAAAGCAAGTCTCTAGAGGTTTAGCTATAAAATTTTTCAGAGATATAAGTTGTGAATTTTATTAAGAAAGGCCGAAAAAATGTATTTTTCAACTGCCACAGGCCTGGTGCTAAAAAAAATGTTGCAGATTTTTACTGGGGCCTGAACTCTTTTAATCTTCCTAGAATGATTAATGACCACCTATCAATACCCTAAAGATCGTGTGTCTATGTATTCATTTCTTTTCCTAGTTAATTAATTTGTGTCTTTTTTTTTGACATAAAAAATTTTACATTTCTAAGAGCTGAACTACATCATAAATTAAGCTTAACATGGAAAAGAAATGTAAGGAAAAAAATCTAATGGCCATCCAATGTATTCTCTAAGACAATTTTATTTTCCATGAATAAAAACCTCTTCTGCTATTCTTTTTAAAGCTATCCTAAACACATATCAACCATGTAAAATTGAACTCATTATTTCTCACCAGAAGAAGAAAAAAATAATTCAAATGATGAATTCTGTATCTAGAATGAAATACGCAGACTTTAGAGAATAGGTAATTTGTATTTAAATTACTTGACTCATCAAAATTATATGTAATTTATAAGTGTTTCACTAGTTAAGGTTATTTAAGTTTATTAAGGGGACGAGTTTAGTGGAATGAGGGTTTTATTTCCTTGTAAAATTATCCTTTGTCTTTGTTTTTCAATCTTGATAACTGCTGATGGTTTCATATGATCATCTGATACACACATCATGCCGATTTTGTCCCAAGTTTGGCATACTCCTTTCTGTCTAAAGTTAGTCTATGCTTTTGCAACAAATTCTTTAAGGGGGAGTAGTGTTAGTAGTGTAATGCTTTGGTTCCTAATTAGTTTTGTTTTTTTTTTTGTGTGTGTGATGATGTATGACTATCTTAAAGCAAGGGAAAATAAGGAAGTCCAAGGATTTGAGTTGCATATTGCTGACACACTTAGGGAGAACATGGGGGCATGAACCATGCCAGCTTTTCTGAGTGCTTATGGACCTGAGATAAATTGGCTTTGAGGGTAAATGAGACCAAAGGAGAAGTCTGAGTAGTCTACCACAGTGCAGTCATCAACATCTGTTTGAAGATTGTATTGGAATTTGAAGAAAGTATTTGGTTCTTATCTCTCCATCTCACAGAAATTGAGATACATCAATACAACTTATGTACCAGTTTTCTAAGTTTTGTGGCAAATGACTGTGATTGATCCTTCTTTTGCTTAAAGATAGAATCTATTTTTATCTATTTAGATAATAGCAATACACCAAATTTTATGTAATTTGCATTGAATGTGGAACTTGAACTTTATTATCTTCAAGAATATGCAGAGTTTTGACATCCATATGCATTCATATTCATTTCTTCTATGTCCTATTTTCTAGTTACTTTGCAGTTAAGAAATAAAGAGATTTTTAAATAATATGACTTAAATTTCAATTTGACAAAAATTATCATTAGTGGGTTTTCTAAGGCACAGTCACTTGCAGAAGCAAGAAGAATGGAATGTCATTTGTTGATGAAAGAAAAATTGTCTCTGTGATAAAACATCTATTTTGGGTGAGAAATTGAGATCATTGTTTAAATGAGTGAGAGCCCTCAAGTGGAAATGTCTTTTATATTAAGTGACATAATGCATAATTATCTATTACAGTTGTTGATGTTGTTTGTGTGTAAGTTCTGATGTTCATTTGAAGAAAATCCCACTTACAAGGTTTATATAATACAATATATAAGAAACTTGGTGCCTCAGAGTTTTAAAAAATCATTAATCATAGTGAATTAAGACAGTTAATCAAGCCTTAGACACTGACTAAAGATTGTCCCTGAGGATTTCTACCTTGAAAATCTTTAGAAAATGATGGTTTTACTTTCTACTTGACTGCCTCAGTAAGCCACTTCATTTTCTTCAGAAGAAGCTCAAGGTCAATGATATGAATATGTCAGCTTTAAGTGATGTTCTCCCTCACACATGTAAGTTAGACTTTCACTGTTAATGACTGATGCTGAGAGTGATACTGTCAGGAAGAAGCCATCAGATTGTCTAGGAGGAAATTAAATAAAAGGAAGGACCAATAATATTGCACATTTCAATTTGTCTTCAAGTGAAAATATTTGAGTATTTATTCCTCCAGATACAATTACATTTTTTTTCATAAATGGTATTACTCTATCATAAGAATATGCAGAGGAATTAGAAAGGCCATGGTATATTACTCTGGGCAAAAATAAAAGAAAATATCTAATTGGGTTAATCTCTGTAAATGTTATAATTTCTGTAATTAGTTTCAGATAGAATTTATTAATCAGTTTTTCTCCTTTGATTCTCCTGGGATCTCCATGGTAGTAAATTATTCCAGTGCTAGAGACAGATTCTTGAAGTCCTGGCAAAGGCAAATGTCTCATTAACACTTATCTGAGAGGCATCTGTGATGAGTTTACATATCCCGCCGATTTGCAGAGCTGATCTAAAGAGTGGTTCTAAAGTGAGACAGACTGGGAATGAAGAATCAACTGGAATGAGGGATCACTCTCTGTTTTCAGAAAATGACCTCATAACCCCAGAATTAAATGTTGAATTTCTCAAGGTTTAACTATATAAACTCTTCCAATATATCATTCTTTACAATTTGAGAGTGAGTTGGAGGACTGAGTAAACTTTCAGGAAAATTCAGACTCCTTAAATCCACTTTGCTTGGACATACCAGAATTTAGATAATCCTGAAATTTGCTTAAATTCTTTATTTAGCTTTGTAGAAATTTTCTGGTCTCTGATGTGACAATGATACATTCTTGTTTTCCTAGCTCTGTTTTGTTTGTTTGTTTGTTTGTTTTTTAAGGGAAAAAAGAATGTCTTGAATTTGTGGCAAAAAATCATATTGAAAAGGGAATTTAAAATAGCCATTTTCTCTAGCAATCGAGGTCAAGTCTAGAGTTTATTGCTAGAATACATCCTACAGTGAATGGCAAAGTAATAAAGGGAAAAAAAGGCTCCTGGAAGTAGGCGACATTAAAAATAGTGATATGCTGCTTTCATGGTCTTTTTCCTAAAGAATGATAGTTAAAAGAAAATTATGTAATTTAAAAAATAAATTTTAAACATTAAGTTGAAAAATAAAAGCAAAGCATTGTTATAACAGCACCAAATGATACTCCCCTGAAGAATTAGAATCAACTCTGAAGTACTTTTCAACCTTTAACTTGTATAATTTCCAAGGTATTTTTCTGCCTTTTTCACTATACTTCACCATACCTTAGCCATAACTCTAACGTTGAAGTTTACTCTTGTATTAATGAGAAGGATAACAAGTGTTGAGAACTATTTGAAATAAATTTAAGAATCGGTAAATAGATAATGAAAGTTGATGCCCGAAGAATAATGCACATTAAAATAACTAATAGGTTAATATTCTTCTTTTGAACTTAGAGATATTAAAATTAATGGGTAGAGAAAGAAATAAAAAGTTAATATTTAGTTATCAGCAGACAAGATCCAAATGAAAAATAATTTAAATGAAGTAGTCATACAATCATGTGTTGAATTCTTTCTATTTTGAAAACTGAAGCAAGATAATTAATCTTACAAGTTAGTAATATATTACAACAGTGGTAATTATGCTTATGCTGTTATAATTAAGTCATGCCATGATTAAGAGTCTGTCTGCCCTCCCAATTATAAATAAATATTTTAAGTCATTATCTTAGGATTCCATGCTGTTTTCAGGGATGAATTTTTCTTCATCAAATACAAATCAAACCTTAAATTACATGAACCAAATTTGCTATTTTCTGAAGGTTTCATTGTAATGAGGTGTGGAAATTAAGACAAGAGTTCATAGTCTTAATTTGCTGTGTTAAGCAGAATGGAAAATAAAGTGGTAAATATAAAAAAAACCACCTGAAAAGAAATAGCTTTTGGAACCAAAAGAGTTTACCATCAAGCTTTATTCTACTTTAGGTTGAGTTAGCTTTCTCTGCTTATTTTTTGAAATTAAATGTAAGGTAGAATTGAAAATATAAACAAGAACTCGTTCATAAAGGGTCTTGATGCCAGGTGTTATACCCAATTTCTCCATATAGATCTAAGTGAAATATCCTAGCTGACCACTTAATTTCTTTCAGTTCTAGGTGGTATCATTTTAATTCAATCTGGAATTGATTCAATCTATTCAAATAACATAGGGCATAGTAAATTGCCCATTTGACCTTATTGAGTCATCAACAAATACTTCCATGTTCATTGAGTTTATGGTACTTTACTTATTTACTTTTTAAAAGATTTTATTTATTTATTTGAGAGAGAGAGGGAATGAGAGAAAGAGAGAGCATGAGAGGGGTGGAGTCAGAGAGAGAAGCAGACTCCCCACCGAGCAAGGAGCCCGATGTGGGACTTGATCCCGAGACTACAGGATCATGACCTGAGCCGAAGGCACTTGCATACCAACTAAGTCACCCAGGCACCCTCAGGTCGTGGTACTTTAAATAGGGAGCATTTCTTCTTTTGGCTGTCATTTGCTAGGTACAAAATACCTGTATGCATATTGCTAGGTTCTGGAGATAAAATGCATAGCTCTTGTTCCTAACAAGTTCATGGTTTAGTGCAAGAGTTGAACAAGCAAAAGCCACATGTGGTATATGGTATGTACTGTGGGAAAGATAATATAATGTACTTTCAGAAAGGTGAAAAAGAATTCCACCTAAACCATTGAGGGATGGGGATGGGAGGAGTCAGGAAAATCCCCTAGAGGAGATAACAGTCTACTTGAGGTTTTTTTTTTTTAATTTTTAATTTCTTTTCAGTGTACCAGAATTCATTGTTTATGCACCACACCCAGTGCTCCATGAAATACGTGTCCTCCATAATACTCCCCATCAGGCTCACCCAACTTCTCACTCCTGCCCCTTCAAAACCCTCAGATTGTTTTTCAGAGTTTTAAAAGAAGACAAAAATGCTGTCTTGGTTAAAAAAAAAAAAGAAGAAGTGTATCTTAGTAAAAGAAGTCATCTAACACAGGGAAAAATACAAGCAAAAAGATTGATAATAATACTAATGACTAATATGCATTAAGTCCTTGCAAGATGCCATTTGACTCTGGGCTTCTTTTTGTACATCTACCCATTTAATCCTCATGAGAACTGGAAGAGGTAGTGGTATTATCACTATTTTATAAATGAGGAACCTGAAATTTTGAAAGGTTAACTTGCTAAGGACAAACAACTTCAGGACATTGTTAAACTGAGAACTTGGTCCTGCATTTGCATGACTCTTAAGCCCACAATCTTGATGTCTACTCTGATGCATAAAACAATATATTACAGAAACTGCATGTTGTTCAGAATCGATTCATTCATTCATTCATTCATCCATTCATTCATTCAACAGACATTTTACCTAGCCAGGCATTGTGGTAGGCCCTAGGGATACAAAGCAAATTCAGAAATGGTCTGTTTCCAGAGGGAGCTTTGGTTTAAAAGTATGAATATGGCTATGTAAACAGTGGCATAAGTAGGCAGTGTGTTATAGGTGCTTTATTAAAGGTGTATATGAGATTCAATAGGAGGATAAAATTTTGGTGGGTGTGGGCAGTCAGTGGATTGTTAAGAAAAGATTAACTGAGAAGATGACACTATCTGAGTCCTGAAAAATGGGTATAAGGAAAAGAAGGAATGGGCAGTCCAGATAAGAAAACAAACTGAGAAAAGCCATGGAGATATAAAATAGCTTGGATTTGGTGGTAATATCTAGTAATTCTGCACGACTAAGTTATAGGGAGCGACATGAGTAAGTTTGAGGGAATGGAGAAGAAAATATGTTTTGGGACTAGAATAAATAGGATTTCATGATCACTGAATGCAGGAAATATACACTAATGCCTAAACTTGTCTTTGTTGGTTGGCTAACTGCTGATTGCAAATCCCAAGAGTAGCTATGAAAGAAAAACAAGGTTGAAATTGCATTGGGGAGAAATAATAAAGATAATAGTAAGCTTAGTCTTATATATGCTGAGTCAGGTAGAGAGAGATCTGTTTTACAATTCTGTGAGTGTGAGGATGATACCTTTTTAGATAAATTTACATTTTAATATCATACATGAAGTGATTTGCTTTTGAAATATTAACTTTATTTTCCAGAGTTGAGACACATCTTAATAAATCAAGAATGCACAAAACTCCCAAGTTGTCTGTGAAGAGGATATTTTAATCAATTAAAATAGTACTTGCTCAAAAGCTATTCAAAGGAAGAAGTTAAACAAAATCTCTGTAGGTTATTTAAGAAGCTGGAAGAAATTGTCCAGTGAATGACTTTAGCAGGCATTTTTAATAATAATTTTATTTATCTGAGAGACAGAGAGAGAGAGAGAGAGAGTGCATGCACACAAACAAGGGGGTGGGGCAGAGGGAGATAGAGAAGCAGACTTCCAGCTGAGCAGGGCACCTGATGTGGGGCTTTGTCCCAGGATCCTGAGATTACGACCTGAGCTGAAGGAAAATGCTTAACAGACTGAGCCACCCAGGTGCCTCTGCTTTTCGGAGAGACTTTAAAACAATACCTCAGAGTGACCTCTTCTAAAAATGACAAAATCCCTTTAAGATTATTTAGGTATAAATAAGGATATTTGTGACTTTAACATAACTAAGAGTTACTTAAGAAATAGGAATTACAAATCAGATAATTTTAAGGGAACTTGCAAAATTGGAGAGGCTATCAGATGCTCTTCCATGAGGATATAGGTGCATTTTGGATGGCTCCTGAACTGAGAAATGACCCAGAGGAAACAATTCTCTAGCAAGCAACTACTGCACAGGAGCCTCGATATTTAGATTTCTCTAAGATCTAAGGAAATACTTGTCTATTTGCTCTTTCTGGAAGACCCTATTATGATTAAACTTCCACAATCCTACCTGAGGAGTTTTAATTTCAGGAGGTTTCAATTGCTGGAAGGAATGGGGCTATAAAATTCTTAATTTCCTAGTTAGGACATGCTAGCCTATTGGCTTTCTTGAAACTTGCCCCACCAGGTACCTTTCATTAGCATAGAAAGTCTAATAAAATATTCCTTGGGGAAAGAAGAGTAATGCCCGGGACTTAGATTCTGTTTTTCCTCGTGACGTTGGTATTTCCAGCTGGGCTCGAACTCTCCACATTTTGCTCCAATTTACACAAGTCCCCTAAAGAAAACTCAGTGTCTTTTGTAGATACAACACTGTGCAGCATGAGCATGTCCAACACTACACTCTCACAATAATTGTAACCTTCAGGGCTCTGTATTTCATGTAGCAGATGATCAGGGGAGGTGGGGCCCTATCTGGCCCACCTACCTAAACTTCTTGTTTTCTGTTCCCCATTTGAGCCAGACCTGGGCACCATCCTGATGATGTCCTCTCATCCTTGGCTCTCTGAGCGAGAACTGAGCTGCCACTGCTGTTTCTGCCTTGCAGTAGCCAGTAGCCACAGGACAGCAAAGGTTGTGTCTTTGACAACAGCTGTGTTCCCACTTGCCACACAGGAAATCTGAGGGTCATGTTTGAAAACTTCCTTCTCCTACCTTCCTTTCTGCCTTACTCATATCCAATAATGACAAAATCCTTTACATTCCACCTTCTTAATATCTTGTATTTGTGTAATTTCTTCTATCCTCATCACGTTTACTTCGCTTTCTCTTTCCTGGGTTCTGGAAACTGTTTCCTAGTATCTGCCTGACATCTCATGCCCTCAATTTTTCAGGCAGGCAGAATAATATTTTCAAAAGACCAATCTGATTAGCTTGCTCTCTTGATGAAAATGCCTTCAAATAGTTGCCCGTTTATCTCAAATAATGTAGAACTCTTACGATCTGACTACAACTTCTTTCTCCAGTCTCCTCCAGTGCCATTCTCTATTTTGCTCTCCAGGCTACAGCTCTAGCTTATTCCCTGCAGTTCCAAGAAGAAGCTGGACACCCAGATAAGTACCCCTCTCTTATGTTATAATAACACCAGGGATGTTATTGAAGATATTTGTCACCTGCTGTGACAGGCACCAACCAATCAAAACAGAGAGCAGTTCAGTCAGAATGGATAAATGAATTATTGTCTTGCCTGTTAAGATAGAAGCCTCTTATTTCCGTTTTCTTGTTTCTGTTATATTTCTAGCTATGTTGTAGAAACTCCAATGTTTTTGATTAATTTAATGAATGAATTTGGAAACTAAACTCTAGCTCAAGGATCTATTTTGAAATTCTATTCTTCATCCTGTTCTCCTCGTGACCTTCAGATGTTGAGGGAAATGAAAAAGTATATCTTCTTTTGGTAAAATAGATCATCATCTATACTTGGAGTACATAAAGATTTGTTTCTCCCTTTACCTCTTCCTCTAGACATTGCCAGAGTGAAAAGATGATGGATAACATTGCTACCTTTTGAATATTACATCCTACAGCTCACTCTTGTGAGTTTTGGCTTTGTATTTCCCCTGAATTGAGTTCTAATTCTAGGCATTCAGATAGACCATTCAGCATGAGATAGTGAGACTGCATACATGAAAACAAAGTCTGTCCATTAGTGAAGTTCTTGTATGAATTGGGAGGCAGGACTGTAATGGCAAATCCATATTTCTCCATCTCAGGCAACGGTATTTCCCATCTCACATGCTTTCCTAGAAAATTGTCACTCCCCTATTAAGAGATGGATTTTGTATCTTCTGTCTTTGAAGCTAGGTCAGTCTTTGTGATTGCTTTGATGAATGGAGTATGGCAGAAGTGAGGCTTGATGACCTGGAAGTTAGGTCATAAAATATAATATACTATCTGGTTCTCATAAAATGTTTGCTGTTGGAACCAGGCTGTGAGGAAGCCCATACAAGTGCATGGAGGAGCCACATGTAGGAAATCCAGTCAAAGCCTGATTTTGAAGGAGGGAGACTGATGACCCAGCTTAAGGACAGTCAGGCGGAGAAAGTAAAATTTCCCATACTCCACATTCTTTATTCTATACAGCCCTGCTACAGTTTGAATAAGGCCCACCTACTCTTGGGAGGGTAATCTGCTTTACTTAGTCTACCTGTTCAAATATGAAACTCAACTAGAAACACTCTTAAAAATACACTCAGAATAATGTTAAACCAAATATCTGGGCAACCCAGGGCCCAGTCAAGTGGACACATAAAATTAATCATCATAGGCACAAATCTGGGGGTGTTTGGCTAAGGAAAAGGAGATAAGTAGAATAGATGGCTACTCCGTCTTTTTAAAAAATTATTTTTATTAACATACAATGTATTATTTGCCCCAGTGGGTACAGGTCTATAAATCATCAAGCTTACACACTTTACAGCAATCACCATAGCACATACCCTCCCCAATATCCATAACCCAATCACCCTCACCTTATGCCCCCTTCCCCTCAGCAATCCCCAGTTCATTATATGAGATTAAGAGTCTCTTATGGTTTGTTTCCTCCCTGATCCCATCTTGTTTCATTTTTTTCTTCCCTACCCCCCAAACCCCTTACTCTGCCTCTCAAATTCCACATATCAGGGAGATCATATGATCATTGTCTTTCTCTAATTGACTTATTTCACTCAGTGTAATACCCTCTAGTTCCATCTATGTCATTGCAAATGGCAAGATTTCATTTCTTTTGATGGCTACATTGTATTCTGTTGTATATGTATACCACATCTTCTTTATCCATTCATCTGTTGATGGACATCTAGTTCTTTCCATAATTTGGCTATTGTGAACATTGTTGCTATAAACATTCAGGTGCACGTATCCCTTCGGATTACTACATTTGTATCTTGAGGGTAGATACCCAGTAGTGTTATTGCTGGGTGATAGGGTAGCTCTGTTTTCAACTTTTTGAGGAATCTCCATGCTGTTTTCCAGAGTGGCTGCACCAGCTTGCATTCACAACAGTGTAGGAGGGTTCCCCTTTCTCCGCATCCTCACCAACATCTGTCATTTCCTGACTTGTTAATTTTAGCCATTCTGACTGGTGTGAGATGGTTATCTCACTGTGGTTTTGATTTCTATTTCCCTGATGTCAAGTGATGTGGAGCACTTTTTCATGTATTTGTTGGCCATCTGGATGTCTTCTTTGCAGAAATGTCTGTTCATGTCTTCTGCCCATTTCTTGATTGGTTTTTTGTTCTTTGGGTGTTGAGTTTGATAAGTTCTTTACAGATTTTGGATTCTAACCTTTTATCTGATATGTCATTTGTGAATATCTTCTCCCATTCTGTCAGTTGTCTTTTGTCTTTAGGTTTTGTTAACTGTTTCCTTTGCTGTGCAAAAGCTTTTGATCTTGAAGTCCCAAATAGTTCATTTTTGCCCTTGCCTTTGGCAATGTTTCTAGGAAGAAGTTGATGTGACTGAGGTTGAAGAGTTGCTGCCTGTGTTCTCTCAAGGATTTTGATGGCTTTCTGTCTCACCTTGAGGTCTTCCATCCATTTGGAGTCTATTTTTGTGTGTGGTGTAAGGAATTGGTCCAGTTTCATTCTTCTGCATGTGGCTGTCCAATTTTCCCAACACCATTTGTTGAAGAGATTGTCTTTTTTTCCATTGGACATTCTTTCCTGCTTTGTTGAAGATTAGTTGATCATAAAGTTGAGGGTCCATTTCTGGGCTCTCTATTCTGTTCCATTGATCTATGTGTCTGTTTTTGTGCCAGTACATCCCGTCTAGATGATTACAGCTTTGTAATACAGCTTGAAGTCTGGAATAGTGATGACACCAGTTTTGGTTTTCTTTTTCAACATTCTGCTGGCTATTCAGGGTCCTTTCTGATTTCATATAAATTGTAGGATTGTTTGTTCAATTTCTTTGAAAAAAATGGATGAAATTTTGATAGGTATTGCATTAAACATGTAGATTGCTTTAGGTAGTATAGACAGTTTCACAGTATTTGTTCTTCCAACCCATGAGCATGGAACATTTTTCCATTTCTTTGTGTCTTCCTCAATTTCTTTCATGAGTAGTTTATAGTTTTCTAAGTACAGATTCTTGGTTTCTTTGGTTAGGTTTATTCCTAGGTATCTTATGATTTCGGGTACAATTATAAATAGGATTGACTCCTTAATTTCTCTTTCTTTTGTCTTGTTGTTAATGTATAGAAATGCAACTGATTTCTGTGCATTGATTTATATCCTGACATTACTAAATTCCTGTATTAATTCTAACAGGTTTTTTTTTTTAAGATTTTATTTGTTTATTTGACAGAGAAAGATCACAAGTAGGCAGAGAGAGGGAGAGGGAAGCAGACTCCCCGCTGAGCAGAGAGCCTGATGCGGGGCTCGATCCCAGGACCCTGAGATCATGATCCAAGCCGAAGGCAGCAGCTTAACCCACTGAGCCACCCAGGTGTCCCTCAATTCTAACAGTTTTGGAGTGGATTCTTTTGGTTTTCCACATAAAGTATCATGTCATCTGCAAAGAGTGAGAGTTTGACTTCTTTACTGATTTAGATGCTTTTTATTTCTTTTTGTTGTTTGATTGCTGAGGCTACGACCTCTAGTACTATGTTGAATAGCAGTGGTGATAGTGCACAGCCCTGCTGCTTTTGACCTTAGTGGAAAAGCTCTAGTTTTTCCCTATTGAGAATGATATTCACTGTGCGTTTTTCATAGATGGCTTTTATGATATTGAGGTATGTACCCACTATCCCTACATTGTGAAGAGTTTTGATCAAGAAAGGATGCTGTACTTTGTCAAATGCTTTTTCAGCATCTGTTGAGAGTGTCACATGGTTCTTGTTCTTTTATTAATGTATTATATTACATTTATTGATTTGCAGATGTTGATCCAACCTTGCAGCCCTGGAATAAATCCCACTTGGTCATGGTGAATAATCCTTTGAATGTACTGTTAGGTCCTATTGGCTAGTATTTTGGTGAGAATTTTTGCATCCATGTTCATCAGGAATCTTGGTCCATAATTCTCCTTTTTGATGGGGTCTTTGTCTGGTTTTGGGATCAGGATAGTGCTATCTTCATAAAATGAGTTTGGAAGTTTTCTTCCATTTCTACTTTTTAGAACAGTTTCAGGAGAATAGGTATTAATTATTCTTTAAATGTTTGGTAGAATTCCCATAGGATGCTGTCTGGCCTTGGGCTTTTGTTTGTTGGGAGATTTTTTATGACTTCTTCAATCTCCTTACTGGCTATGAGATTTGTAAGTTTACTATTAGATGACGGGGTGTGGACCTATTTTTATCGATTTTGAGGGGGTTTCTCTGTGCTTCCTAGATTTCGATGCTTGTTCCCTTCACCAAATTATGGAAATTCTGTGCTATAATTTGCTTCAATATACCTTATGCCCCTGCTCTCTTCTTCTATGGGATCTCAATTATTCTAATAGTTTTGCTTTTTATTATGTCACTTATCTCTCAAATTCTCTCCTCATGGTTGAGGAGTTGTTTGTCTCTCCTTTGCTCAGTTTCTTTATTCTCTGTCATTTGGTCTTCTATATCACTAATTCTGTCTTCTGCCTCATTTATCCTAGTAGTAGGAGCCTCCATTTTTTATTGCACCTCATTAATAGCTGTTTTGATTTCAACTTGGTTAGATTTTAGTTCTTTTATTTCTCCAGAAAGGATTTTTTTTTCTTTAGAAAGGGATTCTCTAATATCTTCCATGCTTTTTTCGAGCCCAGCTAGCACCTTGATAATTGTCATTCTGAACACTCTAGTTCTGACACATTTCTAATGTCTATGTTGATTAGGTCCCTAGCCGTTGGTACTGCCTCTTGGCTTTTTTTTTTTTTTTATGTTGAATTTTTCCACCTTGTCATTATTTTCTAGGTAAGAATAGATGAATGAGAGAACAAAGTACTAAAAGGGTAGCAACAGCCTCAAAGAAATATACACAAACCAAATCAAAAGAGACCTGAATCTAGAGAGAAAAGAAAGGGGAGAAAAAGAAAAAAAATGTATATTTTAGAGTGGTGAATAGAACAGAGCCACCCACTTCATTTTTGGTGTACTTTGGTCTCTTAGAAGAAACTACCTCTCAAAATTTAAGGAAAGAAAAACATATATATACATATATATGTATACATATAACATATATATATGAAAATAAGGGTAAAGATGATGAAGGTATGGAATATAACTAAAAAGATGAAAACTAAAAATGATTCTAAAAATTGAATTGATTAAATAAGAAGTTTGTTGAAAGAAGAAAAAAAAAGAGGAAAGAATGTGATCAGGCTGGAGACTAGAACAAAGGTATGTGCTAGATTTAGGGTATATTTTGATCTATTAGAAGATATTGTATCCCAAATTTTTAAAGAAGAAAAAAACCTGTAGGGATCAAGAAATAAGTTTAAATTTCATGAAGGGATAAAATATGACTATAACAATGAAAATTAAAAAAGATTTTTCAAGGGTGCCTGGGTGGCTCAGTGGGTTAAAGCCTCTGCCTTCGGCTCAGGTCATGATTCCAGGGTCCTGGGATCAAGTCCCGCATCAGGCTTTTCGCTCGGCGGGGAGCCTGCTTCCTCGTCTCTCTCTGCCTGCCTCTCTGCCGACTTGTGTTCTCTGTCAAATAAAGAAATAAAATCTTTAAAAAAAAGATTTTTCAAAAGTTATTGATAAGAAAAAATAGTTAGAAACATTAAAATAGGAAAGAGGAACAATTTAAAAAATAGAATAAGAAAAAATTAGTATTTTGAAAATTGAACTTTGATAGGCTAAAGGATCATGGGAAAAAAGACATGAATTCTTTGAGTTGCTTTCCCCTAGCTCTGGGGTTCCACAGTTATCTTTGATGAGTGAACTTGGTCTTTGCTGGATGTTCTTGCTGATCTTCTTGGGGAGGGGCCTTTGCAGTGATTCTCAAATATCTTTGCCCAAGATGGAATTGCACCACCCTTGCCAGGGGCCAGGCTAAGTAATCTACTCGAGTTCATGCTAGGTAGCTTTTGTCCCCTGAAAGCTTTCCATACAGCTTTGAAGGAGGAGAATGAAAATGGCAGCCTCCCAATTTCTGGCCCCATGGGAGCCGAGAGCTCAGGGCCCCACTCCTCAATGTGCTGTCAGAGAAAAACAGTCAGTCCCTCCCATCTCACTGGTCTCCGGCTGCACTCTGAGCTCACCCAGCCTGTGACTGAGCATTTCTATCTCCAGTTCATGGCTCAGTTTGGAGTCTCCAAACCCAGCAGATTCCTGCAGCCCACTCCTGTGCTACTCTTCCTAGAGGAGGAAGGAGGGGATCTTCCTGGATCTGCCACTTGTGGGCTCCCTGCTTGAAGAGCAGTAGCCTGACTGTGTCTTGGATCATGTTTAAGGTAATCCTCGGCTGAGAGCCCACTGCTTGGCTCCGTCTCTGCAACTAGCTTCCCCACTCCAATATCTGGGAGTTCTGCTGCACTCAGACTCCCCTGGTCTTTCTGTGTCCCTGCAGGTCCTGAGACCACACTGTCCCCATGAGAGCTCCACCCCTGCTTAGCCTCTGGAGTGATATCCCTCAGTGGAGCAACTTCTAAAGGTTTTGATTTTGTGCTCCACTGCTCTCTCACTTGCCGGGAGCCGGCTTCTCCCACTGTGGTCTATGTCCCTGTCGCTTGAGATTCACTTCCTCACAAGTCCTACCTTCCAGGAAGTGGTTGAAGTTGCTGTTCTTCTTCTCTTCTGTCTCCTGTTGAGTTTGTATGTTTTCAGAATGGCTTGATAACTATCTAGCTGAACTCCTGGTATCTGATGATATCTCAGTCTCCTACTTCTCTGACATCTTGCTCCTTCCTCTTAGTTTCTCACTTTTAAACATAAATGGACAGAGAAACATCACCAGATATTTAAATAAGTGTACCTGTATTAAAGAGAGGGGTTATAACAAAGGAACAAAAAATAGATCTCAGAGAAAACAGAAGCAAAGCAGTGAGTGAAAGAAAATTTAAAAGATAATATAGTTTATAATACTAGGGGATGTGAGGAGATATTTCATTCATGAAATAAAAACGGATTGCTTTTTAAAAAAGAGATCAAGAAAAAGCCTTTGTGAATAAAAATTAAAGTGAAACCACTGAAATTAAAATTCAATATAAAGGTTAGAATAAAGTTAGGAAAACCTTTTAGAAAAAAAAAAAGGAAATCAGGAAAAATAAAGTTAACATCAGAGAGGGAAGTGAAGGACTGAGGTGTTCAGAGTGTAAAATAGCGTGTCAGTGATATCTAAACTTGCTTAAGTAAGAACTGCTGATATAAGTATATTCTTTAGATATAAAGAATAGCCTGATCAAATAATGAAATGTTTTGGAAAATTGCAGAAGACTACTAATTTTCTTGAGAAGTTTTATTAGTTCTATTCAACTTGTAAAATTATGGACAAGTGTTAATTGAATAAAAATATAAAAAATAATTTTTCAGAAAGTTCTTATTTCTCTTTCCATAGTTTTTTCAACCATGGCACTATTGACACTTTGGGCCAGATAATTCTTTGTTGTGGGAGCTGTCCTGTGCATAGTAGGATTTTTAACAGCATCCCTGATCTGTACTCACCAGATGCCAATAACATCTTTCCCTCCTTCCTTCAGTCATGATAATCAGATTGTCTTCAGGAATCATCAGATATCCCCTAGGAGATAGAGATGACTCTAGTTGAAAACCATTGCCCAAAACCTATGCAACACTAACCTTAAAAACAAACAAAAGACAGAGGCACATACGCTCTCCAAATGTTGATCAACAACATGTCAAAACATTTAGAGTTCACTTTGAATTATATTGTTTGTTAAGCATACTTTGACTTTGAGATATAAGTTCTCAGCGTCTGTGCATTTAAATTTGTGATGTGTTGTGTAGGTAATGCTGTTTGCCTAAAATTAAGATCCTCATACCTACTGTGTACCTTGACTTTTATTTTAGCCACAGTGAATTGATTAGTAAGTCTAACACGGGTGGCATCAAGAACCCTCTTGGGCCCCTGTTGGACAGTGTGCACACCCCTTTTGTTCAGAAGTTGATGAATAATAATCCACTCTTCCAAAGGATAGACCTAACTAAGGAGTGAATATAATTAAAAATAACAAGCTGTGTCTGCTGGTTACTGAAGTAGCAAGTTTGTCTTTGTCTGCCTGTGCCAGTTGGAGGAAGATCCTGCAGTTTTAATAGAACTCCTCTTGTGTCCAGATTAATCAATGCTCTTGTGGTCAGTCAGAAGCTTGACTGATACTCTTTCATGCTGATAGAGTAACTTTGCCAACTAAGAATAGAATAATAACACAGAGAAGGGATAATAATAGACAGTTGCAGTTCTAATAGTCATAACCTTCAGTCTGGAGCTTGTCAACCTTGGTTGGGAGTTAGCAGACTGATTTCTTTTTAATTCGGACACATGACACCTAGGATTTCACTTTATACTTTGCATGGTGTAATGACCTGGTCGAGCAACCACATGTCAAGTGGTGTGTTCCCATCACATGAAATTGAATATAATGTTTTCTCGGGAATATTTTCTTGGTCCACTTGTAGAGACCCTTAGGAAGAATGATTTTATAGCACAGCAAGGGAGAAAGAGAGCCCTTAAAAAACAGTCTTCTTAGTGATTAACATACTGCTTTAGGATTTTAATTTTATACTGATTTAGAATTGCTTTGTACTTGATTTTATTTCCCTTCTCTCTCTCTTACTCACACACAACATCTTCCTGTGTCTGTGCAAATGACCTACCATTTCCCATGGAAATGCTGATGGATTCTGCCTTTTCCCTTAGCAGCTAGACTCTTGATTTGCTACAGGCATTTCAGTTAAAAAACAAAAAGAGAAATGTTCTTTTCCTTCCTGCCTTTTACTTTCCTTGGGCCCTTGACATCTCTGGGGTGCTGTGTAGCAGATGGAGAAATGATGCCTGCTGTTTCAGCTCATAAGCAGCTTAGCTTAGTGATTCAAAGTGGAGATCAAAGAACTGCACAGGTTTGAAAGACAGACACATCAGTATTTAACTTTTTTTAAAAAAAGATTTTATGTATTCATTTGACAGAGAGAGAGAGATCACAAGTAGTAGGCAGAGAGAGTGGGGGAAGCAGGCTCCGCACTGAGCAGAGAGCCCGATGCGGGGCTTGATCCCAGGACCCCAAGATCATGACCTGAGCCGAAGGAAGAGGCCCAATCCACTGAGCCAACCAGGCACCCCAAGATTCAACTTTTTGGAGTTGCCAATTTTTAAAATAAATCTACACAAAGGCAGCCTAGTCAAAGGCAATATATGCATCCTTTTTCATTAAAGAAACAACAGAATGCAATTTTCAGGGGCATAAATATTGCTCATTTTCATGAATATAGCTCTGTGTTCAGAGGTTGTATTGCAAACTCATTTGAGAGTTTAACAAAGTAAGAGTACATGTAGTTAAACGAAAGCAAATAGGGAACAATATTTTTGAAACATTATTTTTTCAGTTAACATGCATGTGTAAGGAGAGGAAATGACAATTTTGCCTGCATGTCAAATAAGCAAGCTTCTTGGGACTTCCACAGTTTAGAAACCAGTTGATAAGAAAATGATTTAGAAGACTTGAGAAATCTGCAGATAAATGGTTAATTGGCAACTATTGCTGTTGCTAGCTTCTTCCATAAGAAAAACTGTAGGTAGCATTCTATATCATCTTGATTCTTCTGGATAGACCTGGCATGTGAGATATATAAGTGTTGAATGAATTAAAGGAACTTGCCACATTTCTATATAATCATCCTTGAAATTGAGACAACTAAGCTATGGAAGTTGTTGAAAATGATTGAAACTTTGAGGGGAAACCCACCTTTTGTAGTGATGTATCTAATTCTTCAGGGAGTTAATGGGTAGAGCGGGTATTCCCAGTGAGTCTTTCGCAGGAGGAAATGTACCGCTCCATAGTTATGTTCCTGGTTGTTACATTCAGAAAACATTTATGGAGCATTTATTATCTTCTAGGCAGCATGGATGGTACTGGGAATACAGAGACTGAAATATACAGTCATTGGCTTCAAGGAACTCACATTCTAGTGGAGAGAAAGATAAGTACACAGATATTTAAGAATATGTGGTTAGTGCTAAGGTGGAGCCACACTAACCCAGTTGGAAGAGGAGTTGGGGGTCGGATAAAGGGTTTGGGAGAAGAAGATGTGTTAGGCAAATCTTGAAGGACCAGACAGCCAGTCTTCTGAGGAAGAGGAAGCAGATATTCCAGGAGTTTGAGCCCTATTTTTCTCTACTTTGCAACTGCTTGGAACTTGGGTAGGTGCTGATGAAGCGTCACAAGAAGCTTTAATGGTTTTATGGGGGAGTAGTCTCATCCTTGATGGGGCTGTTCCAGGTAATAATAACAACAGTGAGCTATGACCTATGCTAGTGGTTAATATCCTTCTTAGAGCTCTCTCCCTTATATTAAAGACTAAGGTTTTTGGTTTGTTTCCTAAAAGGCAGAACAATTCTATATGCTATCATTTAAAGTCTCCTGTGGCAGTGAGGCAAAGTTGTGTTCAAAAAATAATAGTAGTGGGGTGCCTGGGTGGCTCAGTGAGTTAAGCATCTGACTTCAGCTCAGATCATGGTCTTGGGGTCCTGGGATCAAGGGTTCTGGGATTGAGACCTCCCCACCCCCCACCTCTGCCCCACGCCCGGGCACATTCAGCAGGGAGTCTGCTTTTCCCTTTCCTCTGCCCTCCCCCTCCCGCACAGTCTCTTTCTTTCAGATAAATATATACAATCTTTAAAAAAAATGACAGTAGTTATTTGATGAAATAATCAGCATTAATGGTTATTAGGAACCATTTAACCCAAATGGTGACTTCTGTTTGTTTGTCCTTACAAAATGTGTTTAAGCATAGATGAAAACTGGATTCAGGTACTCTTTCTAGTTGCTTTTCAATCATTGGGCCATGGGAGGCAATCCAAGATGTGGGTTAAAATACAAAATACTCTGGAGTTTTGGATGCAATACCTTGCAGATTTCAAACAATTCATGGAAGAACCATGTTGTCAGTAACCTGTCAGAGAACTATGTGTTACACTAACTTTTAGAAGCTTTTACCTCTAGACTTTTGTAATCAAAAGAAGGCTAAGAATTGTGTTTTCAAATGCAAGATCAGAATTTGTTGTGATGAAAGCTAGTGTAAATTTTTTAAATACCAAAATAAGAACATACACATTATTAGGTTTTTCCCTGATAAAACCTGATAATGCGTACTGTACTGTACTGGTAGGGATTTGTAAAACAACTTTGTCACAAAGCCTGAACAGATTATTTCTAACAGACCATAACATAAAATGCCATTAGACGTTAAAGGCTTGCCAATTAAGGATTTATCTTTGCAACAGAGGCAGCAGACAAGTGACAAAAATGTGCTATTTCTATCCCCTATAATCTGCAGAACTGGCTAGGAGCAGATCAGCTGTATGAAAGAAATTCCACATCTTTATGTGCAAATCATTCACTGAAACTTGGTTTCCTTCTTAGCCCCTTTATTTTTGTTTTGCTTTTTTGGCATATTTACTAATTATAAGTCTAGGGGTGTAGTGAGTCAGTTGGAAGAAGGCTCCCGCCCTCATTAGGAGGGAAAAATGCATAATACAGCAGATAGACCCTGCACAAAGAATTCTGGACTTCAGAATGCTTATTAGCTCAGAGAGGAAAAACTGGACTGAGACTTTAAAATAAAATGACACCTAAGAAACAGTGGCTTAAGTAAAAACCCTTAAGAAATCTGAGACTAGCTGCACTATTATTGTCCTTCTAGTGTGTAGATTTTTGCATTCTTTTGTAAGTTGAATGCGCCTGTCTACATGAATTCACCCTAGTCCTCACCTGCAGGGCCGTGGCTGAGGTCTGACAGGTGAGTGTGGCTTCTGCAGTACAGAGAAACTCCAGGGCAAGGGCAAGTGCAGTAACTCCTACGGAAGGGAACTGCTTTAATGCAGGGCTGTGGCTCCCTGGTGCTCCCTTTGTATGGCTTTTTAAAATGTTTCCCTTTTGGGTGGGACAGAGTTTTGGAGAGCAGAGTGCATGGTGGATTTCAGCTGTTACTCATCTCCTTAGGTGCTGCCCGAGTGGCTTGTGTTTTAATAGATGTCAGTGAACGGAAGGCTTGTATTAGCTGCAGAAAACGCATTTCCTAGACTCTTAGTTTGGAGTGTAAAGCTCGTGTCAGCCCATTCCTCTATTTTATCCTATGCCTTGTACAAAGCTCACCTCAGTAAATATTTGATCTATAACTGCAACTTATGAGCTGACAAACAGGTGAGCCTCTAGGTTAGAGGAATTGTGACTTGGCTGTGTCTCCCAATTACATTTAAGGAATGGGGATGCTTCAGTTGTGATAAGGCAATTAATTTTCCGTGTGGGTCTAGATCTACAGTTTTATTTCATTGGCCTTTATGATAAAATGTCCCTCATTGACATGTATGACTTGCTCACCCAAATGCTTCCTTTATGGAAAGAGGCTATATTAAGTAATTCAGTCTGTTCTTAATCATAGCACAGTCTAACACTAAGGATACATGAATATTCATCAAAAGTTCAAAGAGATGGCAGAGTGAAGAAACGGAAAGTAAGAAACAAAGAGAGGCAAAGAAGGGAAGGAATATCTGCAGTTAGAGCGAGTCAGAGGTGACTGGCTCAGTAATGACATTTTCCTTCTCATGTTGTTTTCCTTTCTATCCACGGGGGAATGTCTTTTCTGAGCAGGCATCAAGCTTTCTCTTTCTATTATCAGTGAGGACGTTCTCTGCTAGAGCAGTACCTGGGCCCTCAGAACAGACACAGCTGTCTGATGCAACAGGGCTCTCTTGTTTGGATAGATTACATTAACGACAAGCATATGCTACTCATGAAGAGTTTCCTAGATATAGCCTAAAGCATCTTTCTTTTGAACATTTTTACTTTGCATTCAAACTGGGTTTGGATACCATGCCAAAAAATATCTTGCAATTCTCTTATTACCAGAAATTAGAGGTAGCATTCTTAGTTTGGAACCATATGTGCCCTTTCTCTTGCTTCTTGTAATCTGTTGTACTCCAAGTACTCCATGGGTGAATCAGGTACATAGGAAATTTCAGGCCTAGCTTCCTCCTCCTCTACCACTGATTCAGAAACTACTCAGTTTGTCATGGAGACAGAGAGGAAATGCTAGCAATGTTTTCAATTTCTTTCATGATCCATCTCTGTTTCGAAGAAATTCCTAACTACCGAGTTCTAAATTTGTGGTCAAACTGGCAGCTATTTTTATCTAGGGGGAAACTGGACAGGAGTTGCAATTTAGTAAATGTTATCATCTGAAATGTTTTTTCAAAAAGGGCCTAAACTGCACTCTTTCAGAGCTTTATGTAATAGTGGTGGCAGTGGGGGACAGAGGGCTGGTGAGGCAAAGAAGGCCATGAAATGGTTTTAAAGCTACTTTATGGTCGGTATGATCATCATGAAAATGGCATTTATTCAGCTTACTCTGGGAACAGATAGTATGTACTGCAAAGAACAGGGTATGTAGAAAGCTGGTTTATTTTTCTTAGTCAAATATTTTCTCATTCTTTTTTTTTTAAAGATTTATTTATTTACTTATTTGACAGGCAGAGAGACAGGCAAAGAGAGACAGGGAAAGCAGGCTCCCTGCTGAACAAAGAGACCAATGTGGGCCTCGATCCCAAGACCCTGAGATCATGACCTGAGCCAAGGCAGAGCTTAGCCCACTGAGCCACCCAGTTGCCCTATTTCCTCATTCTTGAATGTGATCTCAATTAATAAAAGAGTTACAAATTAATGGCTCAGTTTATCATCATCTTTATTTCTTGGTGTGAACTATAGAAAGGCGATGCTGAGGGTCCTTGGATGAAAGAAATTATGCCCCCAAACACTTGAGGGGGTGAGTGGCACATAACCTAGGAACACTGTTTACTCGACCAGTGAAGGAAGGCTTAAGTCCCATTTGGCCAATGAATTTCTCTTCAGAGAAGAGGGAATTCTAGCAAAGTGTATTTAGGCAAGGAAATAAAAATGGCTTGGGGTGAGGCTGTTAAGTCTCCAGTTATAACATTTGAGATTTAATAATGACTCTTGGCTGTTTCCTGTAGGAAAGTACCATGCTGACTAGCTTACGTTAGCACAGATGCTTGCCCTCATTAGCTTCAGGGTTGTCAAGACTGTGACTTGTAAATTTTCACCTTTCACCCTGGTGTAAAAGGCCATGCACTCATTATTACAGAGAACATAGGAAAGCATTTATTTTCCAGAAGGTTTAAGTGATTGGAATATTGGACTCCATATTTTTCTCTTGAACTATGTATGTTCTTCTGAATGTGTAACTAGATAAAAAAAAAAAAAATAAAGCACAGAAGTTTGAATCAACTTTACCTGAGGTGAAAATGGTAAAGCTAAGTATAGCTAGCTTAGAAAAATCGCAGTCAGAAACTGAAAAAGAAAGAGAATTGAGAGAAATAGCAAAAGGACTACTGGATTTTAAACATTTATTATTTTAATTATAACATAACTACAGAATCAACCTTGTTTTCATTCATTAGAAAAGCACCTGTATTTATGGAAGGTTGGTTTAAAAATATATAAAATTTCTTTTTCCTTAATGTGAGGATTCTCCTTTCAGATGAGGAAGAACAATAAATAACAGAAAATAAATACTAACAAACTGCTAAGATTTTGGCTTAGCTTGTGTGTATAGTAGAAGGATAGTAGAAAAATTTTGTTCATCTTTTGATGATTTCTCCATTTGGGAGAGAATTTGTCATTATTTCCTCTGTAAGATGCAAATCAATAATTATGTTTGAAGAAATTTTTCCCTGTAGCATGAAGTATAACTTAGTCTTAAAAATATACCTAAGATAATAATCATAAACTCATGATAAGAAAATAATAGAATACACAAATCCAGGGTGTACTGGGAACAGGATGGGAAGGGGGATATATGTGCAACATGCTTGGATGCTGAGCAGTATATAAAACTAATAAAACAGCAGCAAATATGATTCTGTGGTGCACAGTCCAATAACTGCAGGGCTGAAAAGCAGTGTGAAACATTGCTTAATGATGAAAACTTCATTGGGAGGCAGGCTTTGTTGATTACAAATTAAATGTTATCCCATTCTGCAAACTTAAGTTTAGGACCTGGGCCAAGACTCATAGCAATTTTCTCTGAACCTTGTTCTTCCTCCACTTGGCCAGTCTGCTTTTTTATGCTGAAAATATTCTACAGGGAAGTTTGATACCGTGGCATTACATGGAAAGAGTACTGGACCAGAAATTTAAAAGTTTGGCATCTAGTTTCAGATATGCCACTGGTTAAGAATGGCAAACTGAAAATATTAAAACTTCTTTGGATTTCAGTTTCCTCATCAGTAAAGTAATAAGTGTTCTTCCAGCAAGAAAATTCTTTAATAATTACCTGTAGTTCCCCAAATTCTTGTAACAAGGGGAGAGAGCACATCAGAGGCCTCAAATGGAAATTTGCTTTGGGGTCTGGTCCTATGACTATGCATCCAGCCTGCTGGACCTTCTTTATCTGTGATATTGTTATTGAGGAGATTCTGAGTGATAAGTTTGGACACTGAAGAAGATACAGAGCAATTTTAGTAATTACAGGAATGAAATGAAATTGAATAATATAAATTGTACAAAAAATTGAGAGAAGTTAGAGCATACTTATGCAAGATAGGTTCTAATACTTGAATGCGATGAAAATCAGACATGGTGCTATTTACAGGATATCAGGCTGCTGCGTGTTCTTGAAGACAGCTCTTTGTTTCCCTGGTCAAAACATGTAGATACCAATGTGGTGCTTTCCTCTGGTGTTTCCTCGGTGCAGAAGACCCAAATCTCAGGATTTTATTCAATGCTACCACTAGGTGGCAATAATGGTGCATTCTCTACATAAAGGCTCCGCCCCCCCCCCTTCCCGCCCAAACATGGGTGGTATCTTACCTGTTGCTGAATTTGCTTAGAGGCCACAGTAAGAGAACCTAGTTCTAGGACTTCCTGGCTATACCATAAGTAAGTGATTTAATATTGACATAGCCAGTGTTCTTAGAGCTAATGACTTTTATTGGGTCTTTCTACTGAATGTGACTTAATGATTTATTGAGCTCACTTTTCCCGTAACTGTAAAAGTTACAACATAATTTGAACTTAAGACTGGTATGTGAGCAAGTTACTTTTTTTGTGCTTTCAGATAGACGAGTATTGTGGAAGTCCTTTTCTTGCCTATAATAACTCCACAGGGAAGGAAGAGAATTTCTCCAGGTTAATCCCTCAGGGAAAGTTTTTCTTGATATACAGCTGAGCTTTATTTTTACTTGTGATATAAGGACTTGACCAAAAGCCTTTTAAAATATTGTAGCTCACATAATATTTGAAATATTCTTCTGTGTTTTTTCCTCACTGTATTTTTCCCTTTCTCTTCTGCTTATTCAAGCAAGCAGTCAGTTTTGGGTTCATTGGGTTCATAGCAGGACATGAAATAGATATGTGTTGTGAAAGTCTCTGAACTTTGTGTTTCAAAATTCTAAATCTTCTTGGAAAGAGGATTTATGGAAAAGGAACAATTCCTTGACCAGAAGCTGGGAGGAGAGCATGTCTATAACTCACCCCAGAAGAGAAATAAGTTTCCTCAGGATAGGAAGGGAGGAAGGGGACAGAGAAACTGGAGACTTGTGGAGACCAGAAACTGGAGACCAGTACCATTAGGGCACTCTAGAGAGGAGGTGGCTGCTTTTCCATTTTTAGGTAGATGGAAATTTTCTGGCATCATATCTGATTACTGTCCCATATTCACGGATTGGTAATGGTGAAGAGCCATAAAAACTGAAGGGGTTATGACTTCAGAGATAAAGGATGCTTCAGTGGCAATTCACTTGTATGGATCAGACCACTCTGTATTAACCATCACACCCACAATTCCCAGGGCCTTGGCACTACATATAACTTGGAAAAGGATACAAGCAGTTTTTCTATTGGTCCATAGTGTAAGGGCTTGGAATTAGAAGTTATTGCAGAAAGTGAGTATATGTTTCTTATACATCTTAAATATGTGCATTGGATTTCATCCCTTCTCTGGCAGGATGTCTTTTCTCTGTCCATCCATCAGGAATATCCTTGAATGTTGATCCATCCCTGGCTCAAACACCAGCTTAAACACTACAACTGCTTTTTTTTTTTTTTTGCTTCTTCTTTTTTTTTTTTAAAACATTTTTTTCCTTAATATTTTATTTATTTACTTGAGAGAGAGACAGTGAGAGAGAGCACATGAGCGAGGAGAAGATCAGAGAGAGAAGCAGACTCCCCATGGAGCTGGGAGCCTGATGTGGGACTCGATCCTGGGACTCAGACCTGAGCTGAAGGCAGTCGTCCAACCAACTGAGCCACCCAGGCGCCCTTCTTTTTTTTTTTTTGATATAATTTTTTATTTTTTATAAACATATATTTTTATCCCCAGGGGTACAGGTCTGTGAATCACCAGGTTTACACACTTCACAGCACTCACCAAAGCACATACCCTCCCCAATGTCCATAATCCCACCCCCTTCTCCCAAACCCCCTCCCCCCAGCAACCCTCAGTTTGTTTTGTGAGATTAAGAGTCACTTATGGTTTGTCTCCCTCCCAATCCCATCTTCTTTCATTTATTCTTCTCGTACCCACTTAAGCCCCCATGTTGCATCACCACTTCCTCATATCAGGGAGATCATATGATAGTTGTCTTTCTCCGCTTGACTTATTTCGCTAAGCATGATACGCTCTAGTTCCATCCATGTTCTCGCAAATGGCAAGATTTCATTTCTTTTGATGGCTGCATAGTATTCCATTGTGTATATATACCACATCTTCTTGATCCATTCATCTGTTGATGGACATCTAGATTCTTTCCATAGTTTGGCTATTGTGGACATTGCTGCTATAAACATTCGGGTACACGTGCCCCTTTGGATCACTACGTTTGTATCTTTAGGGTAAATACCCAGTAGTGCAATTGCTGGGTCATAGGGCAGTTCTATTTTCAACATTTTGAGGAACCTCCATGCTGTTTTCCAGAGAGGTTGCACCAGCTTGCATTCCCACCAACAGTGTAGGAGGGTTCCCCTTTCTCCGCATCCTCGCCAGCATCTGTCATTTCCTGACTTGTTGATTTTAGCCATTCTGACTGGTGTGAGGTGATATTGCATTGTGGTTTTGATTTGTATTTCCCTGATGCCGAGTGATATGGAGCACTTTTTCATGTGTCTGTTGGCCATCTGGATGTCTTCTTTGCAGAAATGTCTGTTCATGTCCTCTGCCCATTTCTTGATTGGATTATTTGTTCTTTGGGTGTTGAGTTTGCTAAGTTCTTTATAGATTCTGGACACTAGTCCTTTATCTGAGCCCAGAATACTATATCCATCTAGGCTATCATTGAAAATAGAAGGAGAGATTACAACTGCCTTTAAATGCCTTTGCTCAGTGAGGTTAGAAGTGATCTTCAATTTGGAACTTTTATAGCAGGTACACCCCCTTACAGAACACTTTCCCATTCTGCCTTTAATTGTGTTTATTTGAGAACATGGCATTTTAGACTCCAGTGATCATAGTATATGCACCATTGAAATTGCCATGACATCTACTATAGTATATAGTCAATTGGTATTTACAAAATAAGTCAGAGAGTGGGCACCAAAGTGTAGGTATATTAATTATAGTTTGATGTAAAGCAGCAGATTCACATGGAGCTACACTGGGCCAAAATCTCATGCATTTATAGATTCTTCAGTGGATTGTTAGGATTTAGGAGGTTTCCTTTTTCTTTTCTTCTCTTTGATGTTACCAACAAATATAAAGGCCACTGAAATTAAAGTCAGGGATGGTTACCATGATAGTTACCAATGGTAGTTACTACTATCATTGAGAAATAGTAATTTTGTAAGAATTGGTATGATATCTGAAAGGTAAGTAATTTTCTTTAAAAAATTTTTTTATCAGTTTTGTAAGTGACACAGGATTCTTGAAAAAAAATACATAGAAAGTATAGCAAGAAATATAAAAATCACTTGGTAGCATATCACAAAGAGATTACTGTTAACATGTGTGAATTCTCACAGATATCTATTTATATATTTATGTAATATATAACAAATTTTCATATATAAGACCCTATCATACATGGTTTTTCCACTCATTAATATATGACATGTTTGGTCAATAAATAATTTCTCCATAGTTTCTAATGGCTACATGGTATTCCATAATATATATTTGTCCTGATTTATTTTAACTATGCCCTTTTCATGGGTTGTATATAATTAGATTACATCATTGGATCCCAGAAGTTAGCTGATTAAGCCTTACCATGTGTGCATAGATATAGGCAACCTCAAGTAGAAATGTGAGTGTATAAGCTTTTAGGAATGCAGATGAAATATTCCAAAATCGATTTTAAAAGTATATATACTTATTTAGTTACATGCAAATTTGAAATGACTTATTTTAAAATATTCCTTTCCAGGGACGCCTGGGTGGCTCAGTTGGTTAAGCAGCTGCCTTCGGCTCAGGTCATGATCCCAGCGTCCTGGGATCGAGTCCCACATTGGGCTCCTTGCTCAGCAGGGAGCCTGCTTCTCCCTCTGCCTCTGCTGCCATTCCGTCTGCCTGTGCTCGCTCTCTCCCTCTCTCTCTCTGACAAATAAATAAAATCTTTAAAAAAAATATTCCTTTCCCTAATTTTTAAAAAATATTTCATTCAAACTCTCTTTTTTAAAGATTTTATTAATTTATTTGTCAGAGGGGAAAAAAAAGTACAACCGGTGTGAGTGGAAGGCAAAGGAGAAGCAGGCTCACTGCTGAGCAAGGAATCAGATGAAGGACTTACTCCTAGGACTCTGGGATCATGACCCAAGCTGGAGGCAGATGCTTAATTGACTGAACCACCCAGGCATCCCTATCTCATTCAAACTCTTTATGCATCTTTGATATCAGTGTCATTGTTGTTTCTAGAGATTTGTTTTCAGTCACTGAGCATTACTTTCCTGCACACATGATCTTCCTTTTTGAAAACCAACATTGTTCAATTTATAACACTTTTTGAATCAACGTGTACAATAGTTGCTGGAAATTTTATCCCATATAAAGGACTCATTTACTCTTGATTTCTACATTTAAGCACTCAATGTATTGCTTTTTTCATTGCTTTTTCTAAAAAGTTTATATTTTATTTTATTTTTCTTTATCTCTTTCTTTAATAATTTCACTTTAACAATATTCAAAAATTTTATACATGATAGTTGTTTCTTTTTTTAAAAATTGAAATATAATTGATACATACTATCCTATTAGTTTTAGATGCACATCATGGTGATTTGATATATATTTTATATATTATATAAAATATTATATACAAATATATAATATTTATATATTACAAAATGATCCCAAGTCTGGTTGTCATCTGTCACCATACAAAGTTACAAAATATTATTGACTTAATTTCCTATGCTGTACATCACAACCCTATCGTGTACTTATTTTATAAATGGAAGTTTGTACCTTTTAATTTCCTTCACCCATTTCACCTGCCTTCCAGCCCTCTTCTCTCTGGTAACCAATACTTTGTTCCTATATCTGAGAGTCTGTTTCTGGTTTGTTCATTCATTTGTTTTGTGTTTTAGAGTCCATATATAAGTGAAATATGGTATTTATCTGACTTACTTACTTAGCATAATACCTCTAGGAGTACATATGTTCTTGCAAATGGTAAGGTCTCATTCTTTTTCATGGGTGACTAATATTCCCGTGTGTGTGTGTGTGTGTGTGTGTGTGTGTGTGTGTGTGTGTGTATGTCCTTGTGTATACTACAACTTCTTTATCCATTCATCTGTCAATGGATATTTACGTTGTTTCCATGTCTTCACTGTTATAAATAATGCTACAATAAATATGAGGGTGCAGATATCTTTTTGAGAGAGTGATTTCATGAACTTTGCATAAATACCCAGCAGTAGAATTGCTGGATCATGTGGTAGTCCTATTTTTAATTTTTTGAGGAGGCTCCATATTATTTTACATAATAGCTGTATCAGTCTATATTCCCACCAACAGTGTGCTAGGGTTCCCTTTTTTTCCACATCCTTACTGACATTTCTTATTTTTTATCTTTTTGATAATACCCATTCTAACAGGTATGAGGAGATATTGCATTGTGAGTTTCATTTACATTTCTCTGGATGATTAGTGATATTGAACACATTTTCATGTGCCTATTAGCTATTTGTATTTCTTCTAAAGATAAATGTCTGTTCAGATACTCTGCCCATTTTAAAATCAGATTGTTGGGTTATTTTTTGCTATTGAGTTGTAGGAGTTCCTTATATATTTTGCATATTAAACCTTTATCAGATAGTTTACAAATATTTCTTTCATTTGGTAGATTGCCTTTTCATTTTGCTGATTGTTTTCTTTTTGTGCCGAAGCTTTTTCAATTGATGTAGTCCCACTTGCTTATTTTTACTTTTGTTGCTTTTGCTTTTGGTGTCAAATCCAAAAAATTATCTCTAAGCCTGGGGTGAGTGAGATTACTGCCCATGTTTTCTTCTGGGGTTTATGATTTTGGGTCTGTGTTCAAGTCCTTAATCCATTTTGAGTTAGTTTTTGTGTATGGCAAAAAAGGGGCCCCTGGGTGGCTCAGTCAGTTAAGGGTCTGTCTTCAGCTCAGGTCATGATCTCAGGGCCCTGAGATCAAGTCCTGCTTGGGGCTCCCTGCTCAGTGAGGAGATTGCTACTCCCTTTCCCTCTGCCTCCTGCTCCCATTGCTTGTGCTCTCTTTCTCTTTTTCTGTCAGATAAATAAATAAATAAATAAATCTTAAAAGAAAAGAAAAATAGTCATTCAGTTTCATTGTTTTGTATGTAGCTGTCCAGTTTTTCCAGGACCTTTTTTTTTTTTCCAGAATTAAGTCCAAATTTATTGTTCCAACATCATTTTTTGAAGAGACTGTCCTTTTGCCATTGTATATTCTCAACTGCTTTATTGTAAATAATTGACCACATGTGCACAAGTTTATTTCTGGACTCTCTATTCTATTCCATTGAGCTATATATTTGTTTTTATGCCAATACTATTTTGGTTACCATAGCTTTAGAGTATAGTTTGCAATCAGGCAATGAGCCAACATTTCCTAAACGACCAGGATGTAACAATATCAAATTCAAAGTGAGAGATGGATCAATGGATTTTAATGTAACATAAAAGTTTATTGATAGGATTTCAGATTCCATATTGCAATTAACCTTTAAGAAACTTTCAATTGTTGAGTTTGGTTTAGTATCAAAGAATATCTATAGTCATCAGAAAAATGATTAGAAGGTTCTCTCCTTTTCCAACTACATATCTGTGTGAGGCTGGATTTTACTGATGCACTTTAAGAGACCACTTTATATTAGATTGACTATAGAAGCAAGTATGAGAAATCAGCTTATTTTATAAAGCCAGACATTAAAGAGTTATTCAAAAATGTTAAACATTGTCATGGTTCTCATCCAATTTTTTTTTGCTTTCATAAGAATATATATAATTATTTTGGATCTGTATAGGTAATTATTATTTTAAAACAAACCAATAAACATATAACTAAAATATCTCAATTGTAATCTTTAAATTAATACATATTAATAGATATAGCCCACATAAACCAAAGCCTTTTGGGACTCTCAATAATTATTAAGCATGTAAAAGTGTCTTAAGACCAAAGAGCATAACAGCCAAGATTGAGAGGAATGAAATTTAGTGAGGTGATCAAGAAATGTATGTGTGTGAAAGTGAATCTGAGTTGAGAATTGAATGATGGGATAAAACTAGCTAAATAAATAAAGAATTTGAAGAGCATACCAGGCAAGTGGTGATGGTGGGGAGGTGTTAACGAAGAAGCTCTGAGGCAGGAATGAGTTTTGAATATTCCCTGGGAGAAAGAAGGCAGGAGGAGATCAGGTCAGAGGGTAGGTAGAGATCAGGTTATTAGGGTCTCAGAGGCCATGATAAAGAGACTAAAATTTATTCTATATATGATGGATTCCACTTAGGAGTTCTAAGTAAGGTAGTGATATGATCTGACTTTTTCCTTTAAAAGATCACTTTTTATGTCATATGAAATATTGACTGTAGGTGCTGAGAGTGGAAGAAAGAATGAAGTGTTAGAAGGCAGCTGCAGTAGCGTAGGAGAGAGATAAGGGGGCATACACTGTTTCAGCAGCGGAGATGGTAAGAAGTAGGTGTCTTAGTTCATTTGCGCTGCTGTAGTGAATACCATAGACTGGGTAGCTTATAAACAACAAAAATTTATTTCTAACAGTTCTGGAGGCTGGGGAGTCCAAGATCAAGGCACGGGCAGATCTGGTAACTGGTGAGGGAAGTCATGCTTTCTGATTCATAGACAGTCATCTCTCTGTGTCCTCCCATGGTACGAGGGGTGAAGGATATTTCTGTGGTCTCCTTTATAAGGGTACAATTACATTCATGAGGGTTCTGCCTTCATGACTTAATCACCACCCAAAGGTCCCATCTCTATACCACCATCCCATCCCACCACCACTGGGGATTAGATCTCAACATATAAATTTGGGGGGACACCAACATTCAGTCTCTAATAGGTGATGAGATTTGGATAATACTTTTTTGAAGTGATCTTTTATGCTATAAATCAGATTAGGCCTCACCCTCATACTATTATTTCTTTCCATGAATTTCCACTGGCACGGAGAAGAAAATCTAGTGTCTTGCCTCTCTCCAAAATCACGAGACACCATTCAGCCTCTTGTGATGCTCCAACACTCTAGACTTCCTTGTGTTTCTGGTATATGCCAAGTATCTTCCTGTGGTAAAGCCTCTGCAAGTGCTATTCCCTCTGCTTGAAAAGTTCTTTTCCCATCTATTTGCCTGGCTGGATCTCAGGTCAAAATTAGCTTTTTAGAGAGAAGTTTTTTGACAACTCTTTTTTCAAGGAGCATCCCCTGGCACATACTACCTCAGTGCTTTGTTTATTTCCTAATGAATCTTTATAATATGAAATTATCTTTTTACTTGTTTCTTTACTTCCATACTATATGGTTTACCACTAGACCCTCCATGAGAGCAAGATTCACTGTTCTTTTTTTTTACCACTGTAGATTTAGGTCTAAGATAATGCCTAGAGCAGAATACCTGTTTGACATACATTTCAGTTTGAATGAATGGAGGAAGTACTTTACAACTGGTGAGTAAATAATCAAGGTATTTATAGGGTACCAAAGAAAAATGGAGGGGGTGATTAGCTCTACTTATTTATTAACCTCTAATAGGACCGTGTTGGAATGAGGACTTGTCTAAGAAGTCTTCCAATCTAGTATTTTCTGTCCCATACTAACTGCTTGAAATTCTTTATTTTGATTTGTTACACTTCCTGAATCATCATAATAAAAGACTGATTACTTAGTATTAACAACCGTCCATCCTTTCCCCCCTTTTTTTTCATGTACTCTTAAACGGCAAATACCTGCGGGAGAGTAAACACAGACTAAATTATTAGTTAATCACATTTTAGAGAGAATCAATTCAAACATGGGGGAAAAAGGAGTTAACTGTGGAATATGCTCACTGAACATCCAGAGGATGGCATAGGGCACCAGGCAGTGGGAATAAAGGGAAGTAGAGAGGTGAGTGAGGGGACAAAATAAGGACTTGAAAAGACCCCAAAGAAAAAGTTCCTTTGTCTCTCAGTTTTGGCCAGGAATGAGTTTAGTAGTGGAATGATGTGTTCTTTTTTTTGTCTTTTTGTTTTTGGTTGTTGTTGTTGTTGTTTTCAGATTTATTTACTTATTTATTTATTTGAGAGAGAGAAAGAGAGAGAAAGCGAGAGATAGCATGAGAGGGGAGATCAGAGGGAGAAGCAGACTCCCTGCAGAGCTGGGAGACTGATGCTGGACTCAATCCCTGGACTCTGGGATCACGACCTGAGCCGAAGGCAGTTGCCTAACCAACTGAGCCACCCAGGCGCCCATGGAATGATGTTTTAACCCATTCAGATTGGCTATAACTTAGTTCACAAAACATCTAAGTAAGTTATTTGAACCAACCCACGTGTATTCAACTATAAAGACATTTTACCTTCAGACATTTAAGTGATGCAACCTTTGCCGGAGAATCTTATGATTTATTGAAATGGTGAAGCAAGAAGCAAGCAGTTACTTAATTTTCCCTTGATGATGAATGGCAGGTATTTAGAGAGTAATCTCTTTTTTTGAGATTTATTTTCTGTTAAATGAAGATGTAGACACTATAATTTGAGTTGGACTGGACTGGAAAACATCTTTCCAAAGTTTATTAGCTTTCCAGCTGTGAATGTAATAAACTTCTTTTTGCAAATTAATGTTTGTTTTCATTCTTACGGTATTAGCAATTGTTTTTTACTCTGGGGGATAAAAGTGTAGGTGTTGCTTGGGAATAAATTACTTGTGTTGTCCATGGTTTAAGGCATTAATATGTAGACAATATTGTCTATGACATGGCAAACAATAATGACTATTTTGGGAACAAATTTTATTTATAACAGTGCTGTTTATGGTATTTTTATGGTTATCTAGCAGGAAAAGATGTTTTTCCTTAAATTCAGAGCAATGGTTTTTGTTGTTTTTTGTTTTGTTTTGTTTTTGTTTTAGCTCTCTTCTCTTTGAATTGAACTTGCAGTAATACTAAGTTAAGCATTTTCTTTAGCATTAACTGAAAGTGAATTTTTTCATCTTCAGAATTTTTAAAAAATTTGATTGGATTATTGGGATCATTGCAAAATCTAAATAGTTATTTTAAATAATAATAATAATAATAATAATAATAATCTTAAGATTTTATGTTTAGCCCCAGATTCTGTCTTAACACTGGCCGATGTGAACACAGAACCCCCTTCCCCTCTTCTTTATTCTTGCATCTCTAGAACAAGACAAGGTCATAGATGTTCCATAAATATGTGATGAATAGATATGGCAAATAGAGACTGTTTAATGATACTAAGTAGAGCTGTCTTGGTGATATGCACTTTAACAGAATTATCACAGAGAACGGAAAATCAATCCCTTCAATTAGCTTCTTTCCCCAACAAATCTGGAAGCTGTTGTTAGTGTAATATCTAAAAGTTAAGCAACACAGAGTACCATGAAGAGATAGAAAGCTATGGTTAAGTCTTATCAGTAACAGTAAGCCAGGTATTCCTAAATAAGTAGTTATGATGTAATCACAATCAGTGATCAGGATCTCCGGATTTATTGAGAGATAGTTGACATATAACATTGTGTAAGTTTAAGGTGAACAATGTGTTGATTTTACACATATATTGCAAAATGATTACTAACATAACATTAGCTAATGCCTATATCAGGTTACATAATTACCGTATATGTGTGTGTGTGTGTGTGTGTGTGTGTGTGTTAAAAATATTTAAGATCTACTCCCTTAACTTTCAAGTATATAATACAGTACTACCTACTGTAATCATCATGCTATACATTAACCCCCCAGAAATTATTCATCTTAGAGCTGGACTAATATCTCTCCATTTTCTTTAAGCTTCTTCCCTGGTAAACACCTTTCTACTCTCTGTTTCTGTGAGCGTGGCTTTTTAAGATTACACATGTAGGTGATACCATGCATTGTTTGTCTTTCACTGTATGAATTACTTCACTTAGCATAATGCCCTCAAGGTCCATCCCTGTTGTTGCAAATGGCAGGATTTCCTTCTTTCTTTTGGTTGAGTGATTGGGATTTTCATTACTAAGATAATAACCAGTATAAAAGCAGTTACCATTCTATCAATAGCAGAATTTGGTATAGCAGCAATTTATCATTGACACATTCTCTGCATTTGTATTCCTGTCACACAGCCATACACTCAATATCATGTTTCTCCAGCTGTTTTTTTTTGATTCCTGAACCGAAGCATGAAAGTAGAATGACTATTTCTAAATATAAAAGGAGCATGATGTTTTCAACTTTATTATGAGCTAGTGAACCAATGTGTTGAAAACAGTGGCAGTAAATCAGGACCTTAAGAGCTAAGATTCTGGACTCTCTTACTAGCCAGAGGGGACTTGAAAATATTTTATGATATGCTTTTATAGTATTATTGACAGTGATAGACCTCAGTCTATATGCTAAACCAGTCTCTCCTTCTCTCTTGTGGTTGACACCTAGAGATGTTTCTAAAGTCTGTTCCAGAGGCATAGCAATATTTTCATTGGGGGTTAGTTGAATGGTAATAAATCATTGAGTCCCTCAAGCCAAATACACTCCTTTGGCTATAATCTATACAAAGGCCATGGCTAATATTTCATACTGCTTTACGGTCCTTTGTGGTTTCTCTATAGTTGTACTTCTAAAAACCCAAAGCATTTGGAGTCTTAGATCTTCAGAGACACGTCATATACCTTAATATTTCCTTTGATTTGAAAACAGAGAAACTTTTAAATCGAAGTTATTGAACAAGAGGACTATGGGACAGGCAGGTGTCATCTTAGAAAATATAATAACGAACTTTGATCTCAAGAATAATGTACTAAGTGGGATAATAAAGCTTTCACTGAGTTCAGAGCATTGCCTTGTTAAAAGTAGCTTTCTTGCATTTTGTACTTTTTTTAAAAAATAAAAGATGGCTTATACAACCAAAATACATAAGCCTAAAATACATAAAGCTGAACATACTCAGCATGGCTTAATGTGAGTTATGAGAAAGCATTCAATGTTCTACATTATATGGACCTACATATAATTTTTTTTCCTGCATCCTTTTCCTATGAACAGGAAATCCTATGATTTATAAATCTTTGAATTATAAGCCTGGTCATTCTGTTAATATTTTTAAATTTAACAATATTAAAGTGCTGATGATTGGGGGTACCTGGGTGGCTCAGTCAGTTAAGCGTCTGCCTCTGGTCATGATCCCCAGGGTCCCGGGGTAGAGTCCTGAGTTGGGCTCCCTGCTCAGTGGGGAGTCTGCTTCTCCCTATCTCTCTACTGGCTGCTCTCCCCCTGCTTGTGCTCCATCCCTCTCAAATAAAGTGCTAATGATTAAAAAACAGGTAAGAGAATGGGGGGATTGAACTGCATGCCTTGAATGTATGGTTTTATTTTCTTTCTTAAAATACTTCCCATCCCAAGTTATATCTTCTGATTAAAAAAATGATAAATATTCAGTAAAAAGAATTTGTAAGTAATAGGAAACTATTAAGAAAAAAAAATTACCCTTCAGAAATAACCACTGTTAGTTAACAGTTTGATATTTCTTTTCAGTTTAAAAGTTGCATATTTTAAAAACAGAATTTGTAAATACATCTTAAAAGTATTTTAAATCATTTTCTTGTGTAAGAATCTTAGAATTACTGGGTCATAGGTAATTAATATTGCAGATATTCTTAGTAAGTATTTGCATTATTCTCAGAACTTTGCTTTTATTGGATAAGGATCAATTTTGATGTTTGGTAAATTTTTAATGACATTTACAAATCACATTTAGCATCATGATTACATTTAAATAATTTAAAATTTACCCCAGAACTCAATATCTCTGTGCCCATATATGCAACTTCATTACCTAAGTCATTTTATGTATTGTAAATAAGAATCTAAAAGGCATGTGCACAGATTTCTTTGAAGTCATGATGCCAGCCTGTCCTATGTGTTTGGACATTTGTGGGTATCTCCATTCTGAAGAGTTAAAGCCTGAAAATCTTTGAAGGGGCTTAATTACATTAAAGGCATATTGATATATCTTACACAGAATTGACTGGCCTCTAAAAACATCATGTTTAGAATTTTGACATTGTTGCTTTTTCTCTACCTCAACATGAAACTCAAAATGTCCTAGTGAGTTTAATAAATCTTGATAAACTGGTTTAAGCAATTCTTTGTAAATGATTACATTTCATTAACTTAGAAGTAGTAAAAATATGACAAATTTGAATATAAGTAATATGTATGCAAAAGAGTTCTTAAAAACCAACAACCCCCTCCCTCGCATCACTCCAAAAAGAAAGAAAGAAAGAAAGAAGACAAAAACCACAACAAACTCAAACTCTAGAGAGAGAATCTAAACTCAAGGTGTTACTTGTCAGCATGTGACAGACACTTTTTTGAGGCCATATATTACTTTGGGTCTTTGTTTAAGTGGACAGGATTAGAAATCAGTGGTATAGTAGCAACTCAATTTAGGACACTTTTTAAATTTTTTTTTCTTTGTATGTGCAGTTAATTTGGGTGAAACTATATTGCCACTGTTAGTTTATATTAGAAATTTCAATTCTGAAAGGAAGGGAGGGAGACTGAAGATCGTTGCATAATTTAATGTTCAGATTGCTAGAGAAACCCTCATGTCCCATTAACAGACCCCACTCCCAAAACTGAGAGCCTACTTATTCTAGAAAACATGAATCAGAAGTATTGGTTCAATAATGCATTTGGTTCCATGTCAATTATAATAGCTTGCCTAAGAATGCCTAAGAGTTGCCTATTTTAGCTTGTCTAAAAATAAAAGTTACTTTGTAGAGGGCCTTAAAATATTAAGATAACATTTTTTCTTTTAAAAGAGTATTTATTGTGAACCACTTGAAAACACACAGCATAGAAAAAAAGAAAACAAACTCAGCTATAACACTATCACCTAATATAATCCTTATTTATACTTCCAGATATTCAGTACCATTCACAAGTAGAGTCATAACATGTGTACTGTTATTGAACACCCAATATTCTATTACCTGTTGATACATATGTTATGTACCAAAGCTAAGTTTATTATGGCTCATTGTAGTGAGGAAGTCACCACCTTGACTTGGCAGTGGCTCAAAATGAGGGAAATTAAAGAAAGATATTTTTAGAGTTTTAGGCATGGGATGAGTGATACATATTTTGTCATTTAGCATTTATAATTATTAGATTCAGACACTTTTGTGTTGAATTTGAATATGCTTATGACACATCATATATTTTTATTGTTATTATTTATGAATTACTTGGCACTTTATATGGACAGATTAGAAAGCATTTTGAATTAATTAAAATTTTTATATTCACCTCTTTTTAAACTGGATTTTCCTAGTGGTAGGTCTGCCAGTTGTTTAAATGGATTGCTTCAATCTGGTTGCTACTGGTTTAAGAGTGAACTTCATCAGCCAGGTTGTAGTCTCAATATGGCAGCTTGATTAGCAAATAAGCGAATTGTGGGCATTCACCTCTTAAATGGGAATGCTGGAATAATTTAATTCTGGTACTGAATATAGCATACTTATATGAATAAAAGGCAACTCCAGAAATTACTTTCATAAGCATCCTACTCCTAAGTCCCTTTTCTTCTGCTATACTGTAGAAATGATTCTCCCTGTTGGAAGACTGACTATATATAGTATCCTTGGTGATCAGACATATTTTGCAGTTGTGTTAAAAAATGACTTTTCTCTTTATATGTATATAACAATCATACCTTAACGAAGCAAGCTGTTATCTCATTTATAGATTTGTAGTAACAACAAAGAATCTTCAGCATTTACAGTTTTATGCTAAGAAACAAGTTCATTTCAAAATGACAATTCTAGAAAGAGGTTACATTATGCAGAAATTTATTTCAGGGTTGAAAATACTTGTCAATAGGAGAGAGGTTTATTTTATTTTATTTTCCTTTCAAGTTGACAGACTATAAGCACACTTGTAATAGTTAAGGTCTCTGTCTTCATAATTTAAAATATTGGATATTTTTAACAGACCTGGTAGGTTTGACCAGTTTACCTAGTACTTTCGCTTGAAGCATTCTTATTCTGCAATTGTACATTTAAGGAGGCCAAGCAAACCAAGGAGAAAATAACTATTAATCAAAGATACTTTGTAGACCCTACTTCAGTCCTTGTAAAAGTGATTATTTTAAAAAGATTTTATTTATTTATTTGAGTGAACAGATGGAGAGATTAGAGAGAAAGAGAGCAGAGGGAGAGGAAGAAGCTGTCTTGATCCCAGGACCCTGGCACCCTGGGACCCTGGCACCCTGGCACCCCGGAACCCTGGTACAACCACACAAGCTGAAGGCAGACACTTACCAACTGAGCCACTCAGGGGTTCCTGTAACGATTGATTTTTAAGTCATTTTTACAAAGGTGGGCTGTGTGATTTAAGATGGGCCTTGCAAAGTGGGGAACAAGTTGTTTGGGAAGATGTTATGACGTAAAAGCTTTGGATTGGATGGACAGAGCATGGTGCAAGTCTTGAAGTGAGACTGTTTGATAAGTGAACTGTCTTCCCCAGTGAACAATGTTGTCTCAGAAATTAATTTTTAGAGACCTAAAAATTAATAAAGTTATTTATTGGTTAATTGTCTTAACTTTCCTGGGCAAATAACTTAGTTATGTTGACTCAGGTGCTCTTAGTTCTTGTTGCTAATAGTTATGTCATGTTGATACAGGTGGTTGTACTTCTTACTCTTTTGTAAAGCTTTTTCTAATGTGTATATCTTGAAAATTAATCCAAGAAGGCATGTGAATTTCACCTCTCCTTGGAGAAGATCTTAAAATATACACAGAAAGGATAGTTTCAAATGTGGAAAACTTTGTATTTTTATCTGAGCAAAGGCCCGAAAAGTTGTGCATATGGCTTATCCTTGAGATTGAACTAGAGCTTCTCTTTGCAGCTCTAAAATCCCATCTTCACCCCAATTAACAACCAAACCTGAAACAGACTAACTCAGGTGCTTGGGTGAACGAAAGAGAGGGAAGGCACTGGCCAGAAACCAGGTACCAGGTAGATCTGGCTATATGTACAAATGGAGATTCCTTTGTTATATACTCCTCCAGAATCCTATTTTTTCTTCTTCATAGCCCATTATTTCACTTGATGTTAAATATGTATTTAGTTATTTATTGAAAATTTCAAGTAAGCAAGAATTTTTCTGCCCTGCCTGTCATAATATTAGTGCAAGGCCTGGGAATTCACAACAATAAAAGCTTATGAGGCTCCACTAGGTGCTAGTCACTGTTCTAAGTGCTTTATTAACTCATTTAATTCTTAAAGAGTCTCATAAAGTAGATGCTACTACTACTCCCATTTTACAGATAGGGAATTTAAAGCACAAAGGAATAACTTGAGTCATTATTATGTAGCAGAGTTAACACTGGAATCCAGTCTAGCACCCACTAAATATTTATTGAATGGATGGAATGAATGAATTGCAAAAAGCTCTTTTGGACTATTTTAGATGAAAGCAGTAATGCAAATAGGGTGCTCTTAGCTAGAATATTTATAAATACTAAGTACAAATTGCATTTCCAGGGGGTGGTATAGACATATTTAAGTAAACTAAAAGAAAGGCAGAGTTATGAAAGCATTTAAAAATGAAACACTTGCTTCACTGACAGCTATATAAAGAAAACTGTTCAAATTTAATCCCCATATTTTAAGTCTCCCAGAAGTTTACTGCCAAAACTATCAAAGGAAAATGAAGCATTCAGGATTAACAGGTGAGCAAGCTAGGTGATTCTCCTTCTGCTTCACCTTTTGTTGGTTTATGATGCTTTATGCAACAAGTACCTTGAAGAACCATCTATAGCTCAATCTGTTGGGATGTAGTATTTTTGTAAAGTAATTCACATATCAAAAGACTTTTGGGCTTCTGACTTACCCATTTTTAATGTTTTCAAGAATACTGTTCTCTAAGAAATGAATTTAAAAACCAGAGCATAGCCTGATAGCATTTTCTCCTATCATTTACCTTGATATTTTTTGTTTCCTTAACATGCTGAATTTTAATCCACAATGCACAACAAAACCTTACCAGCTCTTCAAACCCCCATTCTTAGTAAATTTGTATAAAAGCTTTTGTTTTCTTAGAAATGTTTAAAATAAATATTAGGGCATAGCTGTCTCTTCCTGTAAGATGTCTATATTTATTTCCCATTTCAGCCAGCTTAAGATTTTGTTTTAGTGGAAGCTGACTGATCTTATTAAGAACTTTATCTAGCATTAAAATTTGTATTGACAGGATTAATTGCATTGAGAATTACTTCCATGAATTTGTTATATAGATAATTTACAACTTGGTATTACTTCTTTACTACTTTGCTATTTGAAGTGGGATCATATATGGTTTTCCAAAGATGATGGTATAATGTTTCACAGGAGCCAAAAGTTTCATTTGAAATATGGACTTTTCGTTTGAAATTTGAAAGACAGGCAATAATATAAAATGAACAGTGAAAGGCATTAAAAATTAGTATCTACTATTAGAGTAATGTGATGGTTGTTGCAAATCACTAGGATAGAAGTTAATCAGAAGTTGGTATTGTAATTTCATATCTCCTTGTTTTAGAGTATTCTGAGTGATTTACTTTCAATCAGATTACTTGGTTGTACTTGGATAAGCTTAGGTAGAAAATGCCAGTAACGGTAGGAGTGTTGTGCAAAAGGGGGAGATATGTGACTTCCTTCTTAGGATAATTTGAAGGATGCTAAAATTCAAAGACTCATAGAATTTAGAGAAGTTCTGGGTATGCGGTGACTCCCATGAATGACCAAGTATGGGTGACACGTTGTGCTGGCTTCAGTAGCGAAGGAATAGTTGATAGTGATGAAAGGTGGAAGGTATCTTGATGGAGGAAGCAGAGTAATACAAAGGATAAACTGGGCATGCTTTATAATTTTTCATGGTGTTTGACTTATTCACTTGTTTTCATTAAGAACCAGGGTGTGGACAGTGGCATTCTAGATTCTAATGGGGACCAAAGCCAATCTTAGAAGGCACAGCTTTAAGCCTTGAAAATGTTTATGTAGGCATTTACTGTCCTGAGTGATTTCCACACAGTAGATTGCAGATGAATGAATGAAATGGTGTTTAGAAAGAAGAAACTAGGAGAAGATAAGTATAGAATTACTTTGTTCTAGAAAGTAATGTCTGGGATCTTTTTCTCTTCTATGTATTTACTGTGCCACATACTTTGAAAAATGACTACTTGGATTTGATTTAGGCCTCAGTAAACAAGAAGTTATTTATTAATCAAAAAATGTTTATCAATGCTATGTGATACTGATGTTCTAAAAACTGAAAGTATAGCAATAAACAATATTTTTATTCTTAGGAAGCTCACATTCTAGTTAGGACACATGAGAGAGGGAAAGGAAGCGAGAGGGAAAGGGAAGGAGGAAGCGAGAGAGAGAGAATCAGTCAAATAACACATACTTTTCAAGCGATGTTAAAGTCAAGGACAGAGACAGTGATGAAGCTTTTCATACAGAATAGTCAGGTTAAGTCTCTCAATAGGATGGCATTTGAGCAGAGAGCTGGTTGAAGTAAAGAAGCTGGCCAAGTAGATATGTGGGAGAACATTCCAGGAGGAATAAAGAAGTAGATGTTATAAATCATTTTGTTCCCATAGTACTCCAGCATCTGTTTGCGACATGCTGCCTTGAGCTTCAGGACCCCATGCAGTATATCCCACAATTCTCTCTCCTTGGGGAAGAGCTAATGTTTTACTTCTTTATTGCTTACCTGTTAATAATAGCTCCCATTTATTGAGTGCTGACCAAGGTGCCAGACACTGGTTATCTAATTTATTTCTTAAAACAACCCTGCAAAGGAGGAATTACTATCTCCATTAAAGATGAGAAAATGGAAGGTCAAAGAGGTCACATAATTTAACAGCACATAACAGTCCCGGATCTTTGGTACTAAAAGGAGATTTTCTAATTGTGAAGCCCATTTTGCATTTATTTGGCTTATTTCAGTCCCATGACCTTGCTTTCAGGTAAGAGTGAGTGTATGTAAATGCCAGATCATGTTAATGGGACAGTATTTTTAATGAACATTTTATTTTTGAGCTAGTTGTAGATTCACATGCAGTTTTAAGGAATAATGCAGAAAGAGATCCTGTGTGCCCTTTACTCTAATTTCCCCAATGATAACATCCTGCAAAGCTATAATGTAATAGGGAAAAGGAGAATTGAGGCAAATCTTAAAGATTGTAAAAAACTTTACAACAATACTGGAATTTGGCATTGACACAAACCACTGATATTGTTCAGATTTCCCCATTTTCACTTGTCTTTGTGTGTGTGTGTGTGTGTGCATGTGTGTATGTGTGTATTTAGTTCTGTGCAATTTTAACATACGTATAGGACCACACATCCATCATCACAGATGAGATACAGAACAGTTCCATCACCACAGATATCCCTCGTGTTTTCTTTTACATCTGCACCCATTCCCCCTTCCCCAATTCCTTTATTCTTAACCCCTGGTAATCACCAATTTTTTATCCATTTCTATAATTTTGTTAATTCAGAGATATATATATAAGTGGAATATATAGTATATAACCTTTGGTTTTTCTTTTCACTTAGTATAATTCTCTAGAGATTTATCCAAGTTGTTGGGTGAATTAATACTTCATTTATTTTGAATGCTGAGTAGTATTCCATGGTATAAATGTACTACAGTGGGTTTTACTATTCTTAGGAGATATGTGTATTTTAATAAGGCTACCTGAAGACAATGTCTTAAGTCAAAGTAGAGGTTTCAATGTTGAGAACATCAGTTATAAGCTAGCAGATCTTTTGGAAAGTTAATGAATGGTCTTGGGTTACTCTTTGTTACAACATGTAAATATAGGATGGTAGGAAATATATTTTTCAATTTTATGCTTGATCCCACTGGTAGTGTTACGAATGATGCTGCCAGTGTACATCCTGGCATGAGATACCTTACTTTACAGGAGAAAAATACTTTTCCATCTCCTGCACATTGTCTCAAATTTATAAGAGAAGAAAGGTTGCCATGTAAATAAGTATGTTCTGTTTTTCCCAAAGAGGGAAAACAGCAATGAGAAATACTGTTTATCTTTTAGATTTTCTTTATGGATAAATCTCAAGTAGTTTTGTTCCTGGCTGCTTATTCTCCATTCTAACCAAACATCACCACTATCATCTATAAACCTTAAATGGGCCAAATTTGTGGATTGCTTTTTCCTGACCCAGGAGACAAAGAAAATCTTTGCATGATGCAAATAGTTGGTTTTATTTTTTTAAAAAAGTATACTTGTCACTTCACTCCAGCTTACTTTTCAGGTCTCAGCTGCTGGTCCTCTTACTGTGTTTTTGATTCTAAGTGCCCAGGTTACCTTGCTGATTTCTACCTATCCTACCTAAACTGAACTTAAGACCTGAATCTTTAAGGCTTGACTTAATTCTTTTTTATCCCTTATTTTTTTCTCACTGTATCAAAATCCCATTGATATGTATGCTCTGGCTAGCTGGAATTTAAAAAGAAAATCTGTGTAATGCTGTGATGTATCTGAAGGAGGCATATGCAACTTTTCTTTTAATCCTATTAGTCTAGGTTACTATGAAGAGAATAACACTTCAATTTCTATGTTAATTCATTTAGTACTTTTTGAGCATTTAAGTTGTGTAAGACACCATGCCAGGTGTTTGACGGTCACAAAGGTAAGTGACCTTCAAAATTCATGTCCTAGTAACAAAGGTAAGGCAGGTCTATCACTCTAGATCAAGACGCTGATAGAGTTAATGGAAACCTGAGAGGATAATGAAGATTTGTTGACCCTGTTTTGCTCATAATGTTGATTTGATGTCAGTGTCATCTTCTCCAGGCTATAGAACACACAGTTTTCAGATATTCTTTTTTAATCTTCATATTTCTTGTCTGTAGATTAAGTCAATGATGCTCAGACATGAGGAGACTGAGTTCAGAGAGAAATCCAAGGCTTTATCAAGAGGCTTTATATATTCATTCATTCATTCATCCATTTTTTAGTAAGAACTTTATGTTGTAAAATTTACCTAAGTCCATATAGTCTACCTTGTGACTCTATGATGTGGAGGTGAAGAATTTAGGAGCCCATTTCAATCATTACATTTTCCTTTAAGGTAAATACTTTTTTCTCCTATAAAGGACATGAATTAACTAACTCTCTCTCCATGGATATAATTTTGAATTATGTTTCTTGGAGGTAAAATGAAGAGAACTGCATATGAGTATATGAATGTTTCAATAATTATCGCTAATTTAAGCATCCTTAAGAGAGCTTTAGCTGCTCAAGTGAGCATTTGCTTAATTTAAATTGAATTAAAAATAATCTTTGGGAGAAACAGTTTCTAAAGTGCAACTTGAATTTCATGGAAATGGGAAGAATAAGATGTTGTGTTGCAAAGATCTAATATCGCAAGGATGGTGTTCTGAGCCACCCAGATATATATATTCAGATATACCTGAAAATTAGATTGGTACAAAATTACAATGTCAAATGATGCTCCAGAGGGGCAGAAAGTTTTCTGCCAAAGGTTTCTTTCCTGAGGCCAGAGAGTTCTATGAAAGGTGCATTTCTTGCTTTCAAATTTAGGAACATCTAGGAAATTACCTGAAGGATAATTTTATGTAAAATATATTGAAATGTTCCAATTTTGCTCACCTTCCAGGTGGCTGAGCAGAACTCACAGTAAAGGAACTTACATAAGGGCCTAATAAGTGATATGAAATACGTGCGAAGCAACCTCTTTGTTTTAGAAATGCATTTTTGGAGAATTACAATAGTAAACGAATATCTATCTATCTATCTATATCTTGTATGTTATTAAAGTATGTTACTTTATTTATATAATATATATTAAATGTCCCCTCATGGATATTTCCTGGGCACAATTTGATTCCTAAAATCATTCTGTCTGGTTTGCCATTCCTATTTTAATGGGAAAAGCACTACTAGAAGTGAAGGAAGAAAATGGTGAGAGGAACAGTTCTGGGAAATAGTTAGGGGGAATGAGCGTATAGTCACAAATGTGTATATGGTCTTTTGTGCTAGTTCTATGTTATTGTTATACATTGAATACTGGTGTCAGAAAGAGTGCAAGACTATCCTGGCTTTGATTACCACTCAGGTGGTCAGGTAGCTGAGATAAACAAGCAACTGAAAAATTCAGCTGAAGATCTTAAGTAAAGTCCCTAGGCTGTTTGCAAAAATTTGGGAAATTTAATCTTCCAAGGGGCATGGAATTTGGAAAGGGGTTCAAGTCAAACTTACCTAGATCTCAGGGGCCAGGAAATCTGTATGGAAGAATTAACATAGATGGGTTAGGACTGCTATATTTAGAAAGGTCTGCTTGCAAGGTTAGCCATTGTCTGGTGTCTGGTTTTCAGAATGTTCCCACAATTCGCTAACTGATTAGCATGGTTTACTATGCCATGTGCTTATGCAAACAATATAGCTTATGCTCGACACCTGCTCTCATTTGGAGAATCTGAAATTTTGGTATGTGTTAGCAGAGGTACTTCTGTGACCAGTCCCCAATAAAAATCTTGTATCCTGAGTCACTGGTAAACAACATTCCTCACACATCACACAGTTTAATGCTGGAAAAATTAAGTCATTCTATTCGACTACACAGGGAGAAGACTCTTGGAACTCAAGCCTATTTCCTCCGGACTTTGCTCATGTGTCTTTTCCCTTTATTGATTTTGTTTTGTATCTTTTCACTGTAATAAGTCATGATGATAGGTCCTATGAGTTCTAGAAAATCATTGAATTTAGAGGGGTACTTGGGGACCCTCAACACAGAACCCTAACTGGAAAAGGTTTATAGATGAGATGAGAGTTATAATATGGAGAATGATGCATTCTGAAACTTAAACTAGGGATGACTTTGGAATCGCTTTTTAGGGATAGTTAAACTCTTGAAAACTTATCGAGAAATTGGTATGAGCTAAGGTGCTTCTGTGAACAATAAAATCAGATTAAGGCAAGTGTGGCCAATGGATTTCTCCCCAACTTCCAACAGGAACTGAATCTGATGAATTCTATCTACTAGAAGAATAGTGGACAACTTGTTAATGGAAAAATCCCCAATTAGACATTTTGGAAAAAACTCTTGTTCTAGCAGTGTAGGCAAGATAAGGGGAGAAGGTCCCATTGCTGTCATGGCAAGAATTTTAAGGTCTAACATTAAACATTCATAGTTAATATAATGAATGCTTTTTAGTTCAATGTGAACAAAGTTCCTTCAAATTTTCTTCTTTGCTGAATGTTATTTTTAAATAATGTTATTTTAAAGACGGTGATTTCATTAATAGCAACTCTGTTAGAAGCCAAACCAGGATGTGCTTACATCCAAGGGAAAGTGCTAACTGAGATTGTAAATATCTGCACTTTAGAGTTAACAGCTAGTCTGACTTGCACAGTGTTTAAGAGGGAAAAGTCCTCTATTTAGAGAACTAACCCCCTTACTTAAAAAAGTCACAATAAACAAGTTTTAGTCTTTTAAGAGACTGTCTAAAAAAAGTGTTCAACTGTTCCTTGACTTGCTTGTTCTCTAAAGTAGGAAATTATCCCTTTGAAACTGATAGTGTGGTTTAGTTATATGGCTCTTGCTGGTGTTTTGTCACTTAAAGCTTTTAGAAAGCATGAAGAGGCCACTACTGTGCACAGATTAGCTTAGAAAATATTGATTCCTTACATGAATGAAAAAACTCGATTTTTACCCTGCCTTGTTACCCTGTTGTGGGACCTGAATTAGGGGAGAGAGTCTTGGAATCATGCAGTCTTGGTTCTCTCATTCTTACCATTACCTGCTGGTTGCTATTTTCACATACTGGCAAAATAACTGGCATGTTGCTCTCAAAGCAAGTGCAGTTGGAATTCTTATATAATAAACTCAGATATTTTATTTTAATTAATTACTCTTTATTTTTTAATTATTTTTGAAGTTAATTATTTGGGCAGGACCCTGTATGTATACACAGGGTCTTTAATTTAGGGCAACTTAACATCAAATAGGATGATCATATAGCTTATTTAGCTGAGAACTTTTGAGAATGAAAGAGAACAATTAATAACTATACTGGGACATTATAGACTGGGACTGTCCCTGAGACAACTAAGATATGTGGTAATTTCAGCTTTGAACACTTATTTTCTATTCTTTTTGTTTTCATGGGTATTAGGGGATTTATTAAATTATGAAGTATTTTAGATGTTGTAGAAGAAAATACTCAGTGACCCTGTATTTGTTAATATTAACACACAGCCTCAAAATTATATGACACTTCTCCCATTGAGAGGTGAGGTCTAAGACACCATCCTTTGAATCTGGGTGGACTTGTTATTGCTTTGATCAATAGAGAGTATGATGGAAGTGACAATGTGATTTCCATGGTTGGATCAATAGATGATGTAGCTTCTTCTTTGGGACTCTCCTGTCTGGAGCCCTAAAGTGGCATGTAAACAGTCTGACCATCCCAGGGCTGCCATGATGTGAGGAAGGAAAGCCGTATGAAGAGGTCACATGTAGGTAACTGGTTAGCAGTCCTAACCTTCAAGTCATCTCAGCTTAGAAATGTAAGTAAGTGAGCCTTCAGGCTGATGTAGGACTGCGAGTGAATGGTCAAGAAAAAATTCTTGACACATTTTCAGTGGAAAAAAAAAGTGCTTTTATTAAAGCATGGGGACAAGACCTGTGGGCAGAACAATCTACACTGGGATTGTGAGGCGCAACTGACTGATACTTTTTAGTTAGTATGGTTTAGGGATAGTGTAAGTGTCTAAGGAATTTGTGCATGTTAAAAGCAAGGTCTCCAGGACCTTGGAGGTCTAGCAGCTTTTAAGGTAAGGTTGTTTAGGGGCACCGGGGTGGCTCAGTGTGTTAAAGCCTCTATCTTTGGCTCACGTCATGATCCCAGGGTCCTGGGATCGAGCCCCGCATCGGGCTTTCTGCTCCATGGGAGCCTGCTTTCTCCTCTCTCTCTGCCTGCCTCTCTGCCTGCTTGTGATCTCTGTCAAATAAATAAATAAAATATTTAAAAAAAAAAGATAAGGTTGTTTACTACTGTCTAGTAAAACAATAGTCATGAGACCCTTCAGATGTTTGTCAGTGGGGCATATTTTGAAAGGTAATTGCTAGCATATATATTTTGGCCGGGTTATGGCTATCAGAAGAAGGTAACACTAACAAGAGCAGCACTAACAAGAGCAAAGCTATAATGGTAAAACATTAAAGGAAGTCCTTGAGGGAGCTGTTGGAGGGTTACAATAGATATGCCTCAAGAATCCTACTTGGAGACCATGAGCTGCAGTAAAGTTTCGCCCTTGTTCCTTTTTCTCCCATCAAGGTGACCCCACCCTATAGCCTTCAGGTCTTCCCAGCTGAAGCCAGTGTTTTCTTGAAGCAGAGATGAACCATTCCTGTTTTGCCCTTTCTAAATTTCTGATGCATCAAATCCATGAGCATAATAAAATAGTTATATTAAGCCACTAATTTTTAGGATAATTTGTTATACAGTAATAGTAAGGGAATACTGTGCTTTCTATTTTTACATTTATCTATTTCAAGGTATTCCAGGACTTTCCCCAGTACCCTTGGCTCTGAGCAGAGATGTCTCACTGTTCTACAATACGCTGTTGTTCCTTCATGAGGTGGGTTCCTAGGTCTTGCATCAGCCTATCCACACATTAGCTAGCTTGAAGCACACCTACTTTCTTGAAACCTGCTTTGTGGACTCCAGTATTTATTGACTTTCTTCTCTAAATCACAATATTATACACTGTAGTATCAACCTTATGGCCTTAATAAATGGTATTTGTACTTTTCACTGTTGTTTTGTATATGTCTTTCCCTCTTGGATAAGTGGATTTAATAGAAACTCCTTGAGGGCAGGGACATGCTGTGTCATTTTATCTTGTGTAGCACAGTACAGTGATAAAGGGGAGAAAATTTGTATTCTCCCGGTATTCCTTGGGACCATATTTCACTTTTAATATTTCCCTTTGATCTTGAAAGGTAGTGGCGCCCTGATGTATTTGAAAGCCATTATCAAGGATAATTCAGAATTGTATAGAAAAAGCAAAGAGACTATTTTAGATGTGTTGTGTAAGATGAGTTAATGAGATGCTGAGAAATAAAAGCACATAATGAGTGGCTTTATTTGTGGGATAAACAAGGCTTTCTGAATGTGCCAATACAAAATCCTTTATGATTAGGTGGATTTAGATTCTTTTAAAGCTTTTGATCATGTTTTACTGGCTAATAAATCTTCTTAGGGGAAAAGTAAAGTCTAAAATCTTTCCTATAAATTAGTTGATGCTTTATTTTCTGTAAATCAATGATTGTGCTCCAATAAGGAAAACTTTGAGGGAGGTTTCTTAACAGTGGATAAGAGGAAATTCTCAAAGAATTAGAAAAATGTTAAAGAGATACAGGAGAACATTTTAAAGTTAATTTCCTAGAGTTTTCAGGTTCCAGGAGTATGAAATTGGAGGCAGTCCTGATGTAATGTGTCACTTCTGTAAGTGGGCCGACAATGATACTATTTTTATCCCCTTTCCTTGGGCTTTATTCAGTTTTGAAATCTGCAGTAGAATATTGGGGTAAAAGTCTTCACATTCGTCATTTCATCTTTTGGGAGTCACACAAAGTAGCAAGGGAAGATTTGGTACTAGATTATATAATTGAATATGGAAGAAATAGTAGAGCTATAGAGAAATGCTGTCAGAAGTAATACACAAAACTATCTAAGAGCAGTCTCTTACTTAGTTGTTTTTAAGAAATAGTATAAGTTCCATTTTAAATTCTATGCTGCTATAACGTTTTGGTCAAAATGGCTGACCCTTCAATTTCTGTTTCATAGGGTTTATTCTGGTCTCAAAAATTGTCTTATTTCTAGTCTTTACATAAACATAATATCTTTGATACTATAACATTTTTTTCACATTCAGGCCATTTTGAAGATACAGTAAAAGACTAGAGAATTTATAGTAATTAATCACTTTTCTTCTTAGGACTTTTTACTTCACCAATTCTGTGGCTCTTAGTTAACCTTAGCTTTGAACACTAGGAGCAGTCATTGACCCAGAGAGCTGCTTCTCTTCAGTCCCTTTGCAAAGGGAGATTTGGGAGATTTTTTAAGATCTATATGCCCCAACGGTTGGAGTAGGTTTGGGAACCAATAATAGAAGTTGATGACTTCAGAATCTTATTGCAATTAGTTGATTTATTAGACATTGCAAAGAAATCAGTCAGTGAACACACCTTGGAACAAAGTAATAATGAATATATATACCTTAATTCACAAATTTAGAGATGTGGAAATAGGTTGGTACAGTATGCCTTTTATCTCATGTATCTGATGTCTTGGTTGCACGAAGATAAGGTGAATTGGGTTTATTGAGTTTCTCTTTTATTAAAGATCTCTTGGTTTATGAAAGAAATTGAGCCACAGCAACTTATTTTTGAGGGACATATAAATCTCAGAAGTTTGCAGCTCCAAGTTGTCAGAGAAAGTGTAGAAACTGAAGAACAAATATGTATTCAAGTTGTTAGAGTCAGTTGTGGTCATCCACTTCTTTTTTATTGTCTTGCTAGCAGTGGGGCATAGGAAAGGGCAGGTGGTAGCACCTTCCCACGTTCTGAATGAAATTTTACAATGCTCATATGTCATGAGTTCTATTTGAAATGGGAAGTACATGCTGAAGATGGATAGAGGAAGAAGAAAAATTTAAGTCTCAATTTAAGACCCCTTCAATGGGTCAGGAAACATTTGTATCAAGGAAGAAAAATAATAAAATTTACAAACTAGCTTTTTGCTTTCTTTTAATAAAAAGTTATTATTTTCTTTTGTATCACACCTAGACTTCAATAATAAAAAAGTTATCTTTTTTTTTTTTTTTTTTTTTAAATTTTTTATTTTTATAAACATATATTTTTTTCCCCAGGGGTACAGGTCTGTGAATCACCAGGTTTACACACTTCACAGCACTCACCAAATCACATACCCTCCCCAATGTCCATAATCCCACCCCCTTCTCCCAAACCCCCTCCCCCCGGCAACCCTCAGTTTGTTTTGTGAGATTAAGAGTCACTTATGGTTTGTCTCCCTCCCAATCCCATCTTGTTTCATTTATTCTTCTACCCACTTAAGCCATCCCCTTTCTCCCCACTCACGATTTTGGATCTCTTCTAATTTAAAGAAGAAAAAAGTTATCTTTAATAGGGTTGATTAGACATTAGGGGATTGAAATATAAGTGTAAGCACAAGTCACAAATTTGTTAATTATTTTCTCTGTTGGGACATCAATTAGTTTGACCTTTTAAAAAAATTTTTATTTAATTTTATTTTTTTTCAGTGATCCAAATTCATTGTTTATATACCACACCAGTGCTCCATGTAATATGTGCCCTTCTTAATACCCACTGCTGGACTGACCCAAACCCCCAACCGCCTTCACTCCAAAACTGTCATTTTGTTTCTCAGAGTCCACAGTCTCTCATGGTTTGTCTCCCCCTCCCCCAACTCACAGTCCCCCAACTCACTTCTCCTCTCTATCTCCCAATGTCCTTTATGTTATCCCTTATGCTCCACAAGTGAGTGAAACCATATGATACTTGACTCTCTCTGCTTGACTTATTTCACTCAGCACAATCTCTTCCAGTCCCATCCACGTTGCTACAGAAGTTGGGTATTCATCCTTTCTGATGGAGGCATAATACTGCATTGTATATATGGACCATATCTTCTTTATCCATTCGTCTGTTGAAGGACATTTTGGCTCCTTCCACAGTTTGGTGAATGTGGCCATTGCTACTACAAACATTAGGGTACAGATGGCCCTTCTTTTCACTGCATCTGGATCTTTGTGGTAAGTACCCAGTCATGCAATTACAGGGTCATTGGGTAGCTCTTTTTTTAATTTCTTAAGGAATTTCCACACCGTTTTCCAAAGTGGCTGCACCAACTTGCATTCTCACCAACAGTGTGAGAGGGTTCCCCTTTCTCCATATCCTCTCCAACACTTGTCATCTACCGTCTTATTGATTTTGGCCATTCTAACTGGTGTTAAGTGGTATCTCAATGTTGTTTTGATTTGAATCTTCCTGATGGCTAATGACGGTGAACATTTTTTCATGTGTCTGTTAGCCATTTGTATGTCTTCTTTGGAGAAGTGTCTGTTCATGCCTTCTGCCTATTTTTTGATGTGATTATCTGTTTTTTGGGTGTTGAGTTTGAGGAGTTCTTTATAGATCTTGGATATTTTGTCTGTAGCATCATTTGCAAATATCTTCTCCCATTCTGTGGGTTGCCTCTTTGTTTTGTTGACTGTTTCCTTTGCTGTGCAGAAGATTTTGATCTTGAGGAAGTCCCAAAAGTTCATTTTCACTTTTGTTTCCTATGCCTTTGGAGACGTGTCTTGAAAGAAGTTGTTGTGACCAATGTCCAAGAGGTTACTGCCTATGTTCTCCTCCGGGATTCTGATAGATCCCTGCCTCATGTTGAGGTCTTTTATCCATTTTGAGTTTATCTTTGTGTACGGTATAAGGGAATGGTCGAGCTTCATTCTTCTATACATAGCTGTCCAATTTTTCCCAGCACCATTTATTGAAGAGACTGTCTTTTTTTCCACTGTATATTTTTTCCTGCTTTGTCGAAGATTATTTGACCACAGCGTTGTGGGTCCATATCTGGGGTCTCCATCGTGTTCCACTGGTCGATGTGTCTGTTTTTGTGCCAGTACCATGCTGTCTTGGTGATCACAGCTTTGTAGTAAAGCTTGAAATCAGGCAACGCGATGCCCTCAGTTTTGTTTTTCTTTTTCAACATTTCCTTAGCAATTCGGGGTCTCTTCTGGTTCCATGCAAATTTTAGGATTGTTTGAAAAATGCCCGTGGAATTTTGATCAGGATGTCATTGAATGTATAGATTGCTCTAGGTAGTATAGACATTTAAAAAATGTTTATTCTTCTGATCCATGAACACGGGATGGTCTTCCATCTTTTCCTGTCTTCTTCAATTTCTTTCATGAGTGTTCCGTAGTTCCTCGAGTACAGATCCTTTACCTCTTTGGTTAGGTTTAGTCCCAGCTATCTCATGGTTCTTGGTGCTATAATAAATGGAATCGATTGTCTCATTTCCCTTTCTATATTTCCACTGTTAGTGTATAAGAAAGCAACTGATTTCTGTACATTGACTTTGTATCCTGCCACATTGCTGAATTGCTGTATGAGTTCTAATAGTTTTGGGGTGGAGTCTTTGGGGTTTTCCATATAAAGTATCATATCATGTCATCTGCAAAGAGAGAGAGTTTGACTTTCTTCATTGCCAATTTGAATACCTTTTATTTCAAAAAAGAAGTATCTTAAAAGACTCCTTAGTAAATGAAACTTTTTAAAAGGTTGAAAATACTGCACTAAGTAAAGATAAGTACACTTTTGTTGTCTGATTGCTGTTGCTAGGAGTTCTAGTACTATGTTGAACAACAGTGTTGAGAATGGGCACCCTTGTCATGTTCCTGATCTCAAAGGGAAGGCTGTCAGCTTTTCCCCACTGAGGATGATAGTTGTTGTGGGTTTTTCATAGATAGATTTTATGAAGTTGAGGAATGTCCCCTCTATCCCTATACTTTAAAGGGTTTTAATCAGGAATGGTTGCTGTATTTTGTCAAATGCTTGTTCTGCATCAATGGAGAGGACCATGTGGTTCTTCTCTCTTCTCTTATTGATTTGTTCTATCACATTGATTGATTTGCGAATGTTGAACCACTCTTGCATCCCCTGGGATTAATCCCACCTGGTCATGGTGGATAAAATCTTTTCAATTTACTGTTGGATCCTATCAGGTAGGATCTTGTTGAGAATCTTAGCATCCATATTCATCAGGGACATTGGTGTGAAATTCTCCTTTTTGATATTGTCTTTGCCTGGTTTGGGGATCAAGGTAATGCTGGCTTCATAGAAAGAGTCTGGAAGTTTTCCTTCTGTCTCTGTGTTTTGAAACATCTTCAGGAGAATAGGTATTATTTCTTCTTGGAATGTTTGGTAGAATTCCCCAGGGAATCCATCAGGTCCTGGGCTCTTGTTTTTTGGGAGGTTTTCGATCACTGCTTCAAACTCGTTACTAGATATTGGTCTATTCAGGTTGTCAATTTCTTCCTGTTTCAGTCTTGGACATTTATAGGTTTCCAGGAATGCATCCATTTCTTCTAGGTTGCTTAACTTATTGGTATATGGCTATTGATAGTAATTTCTGATGATTGTTTCTATTTCCTTGGTGTTAGTTGTGATCTCTCCCTTTTCATTCATAATTTTATTAATTTGGGTCCTCTCACTTTTCTTTTGGATTAGTTTGGCCAGTGGTTTATCGATTTTATTAATTGTTTCAAAGAACCAGCTTCCAGTTTCATTGATGTGTTCTACTGCATCTCTAGTTTCTAACTCATTGCTCTCAGCTCTAATCTTGATTATTTTTCTTCTTGTGTGTAGGGTTGGCTTAATTTATTGTTGATTCTCCAGTTCTTTAAGGTGTAAAGAGAGCTGGTGTATTCTGGATTTTTCTATTTTTTTGAGGAAGGCTTGGATGGCTATGTGTTTCCCCCCTTATGACCGCCTTTGCCATACCCCATAGGTTTTGGACCAGCGTGTCTTTATTCTCATTGGTTTCCATGAATTGTTTAAGTTCTTCTTTGATTTCCTGGCTGATCCAAAATTCTTAAACAGGGTGGTCTTCAGTGTCCAAGTGTTTGAATTCCTTCCAAACTTTTTCTTGTGGTTGAGTTCCAGTTTCAAAGCATTGTGGTCTGAGAATATGAAAGGAATAATCTCAATCTTTTGGTGTCAGTTGAGTCCTGATTTGTGACCCAGGATGTGGTCTGTTCTAGAGAAAGTTCCATGTGCGCTCAAGAAGAATGAGTATTCTGTTGTTCTACGGTGGCATGTTCTGTGTATGAGATATAACCTATGTGGTCCATCTGGCACAATGTGTCATTCAAAGCTCTTGTTTCTTTATTGATTTTCTGCTTAGATGATCCATTACTGAGAATGGCGTGTTAGGATCCCCTACTATTAATGTACTCATATCAATGTGACCCTTTATCTTGATTGATAGTTGGCTCCTCCTGTATTGGGGGCACAGTATTTACAATTGTCAGATCTTCTCGGTGGATAGACCCTTTAAGAATGATGTAGTGTCCTTCTTTATCTCTGACTACCGCCTTCAGCTAAAATCTAATTTATCTGATATGAGAATCGCTACCCCAGCTTTCTTTTGAGGTCCATTAGCATGAAAGATGCTTCTCCATCCCTTTACTTTCAGTCTGGATGTATCCTTAGGTTCCAAACATGTCTTTTGTAGACAACATATGGATGGGTCCTCTCATTTTATCCAGTCTGCAACCCTGTGCTGTTTTATGGGAGCATTTAAGCTGTTCACATTGAGAGGGATTATTGAAAGATACGTTTTTATTGACATCATGTTGCCCGAGAAGTCCTTTTTCTATAGATTGTCTCTGTAAATTTCTGTTCTATGTCACTCTTGGGTTCTTTCTTCTTTTATAGACCCCCCCCCCTTAGTATTTCTTGTACTGCTGACTTGGTGGTCATATACTCTTTTAAACCTTGCCAGTCTTGGATGCTCCTTATCTCCCCATCCATTTTGAACGTCAACCTTGCTGGATAAAATACTATTGGCTGTATGTTCTTCTCATTTAGTGCCCTGAATATGTCTTGCCAGTCATTTCTGGTTTGCCAGGTTTCTGAGGACAGGTCTGATGTTATTCCGGTGGACCTTCCTCTGTACATAAGGAATATCTTCCCCCAGATGCCCTCAGAAGCTCTTGTCTAAAATTATGATTCCTCAGTCTCACAATTAAGTGTCTCAAGGTCTTCCTAGATTAATTGATCTTGAGGGGTGTTCCTTCTACCTGTCACACATGAACGCTAGTTCCAGTTCCATTCCCCAGATTAGGGAAATTTTCATCCAGAATTTGTTCAACTATATCTTCTAGTCTTCTCTCTCCACCCCCTCAGAGATCCCAGTAATTCTGACATTGGAATGTTTCATGGTATCATGTATTTCCCAAATCTGTTTCCATGGCTTCTAAGTTGTTTCTTCTATGACTCCTCCTGATCCTTTTTCTCTATCAGTTTGTCCTCTATATCACTAATTCTATCCTCTTCCTTGATTACCTTATCAGTTAGAGTATTTAGCATAGATTGGATCTAATTGGTAGCATTTTTAACTTCTTCCTGGGTGGCTTTCACTTCTGGTCTTAGAGATTCTATGTTGTCACTAATGGTCTTCTTCATCCTAGCCATTGCCTGGATTGCCTGGACAGTATGTCCCTTTCTGACATACTGTTTATGTCCATATCCAATCGTTCTAATGGACAGGGCACAGTCTCTGAAGTTTTTTCTCTGTTGGATCTTCCTCCTCCTAGTCATTGGTGAGAGGTGGTTGAGGGGATGTATAGCTGAATATATCAGCTGCGATCCAGGCAAGGTGAACCCTGGAATGCTTCTGAGCAATTAGAAGTCACCACCAAAAGGAAAGAAAAAAGATTAAAAGGGAGAGAGAAAGAGAGAGAGAGGAAAAAAAAGGAAGGAGACCCAGCTGGAATGAGCCCCAAAGGTAAAATTTATAAGAGATTTAATAGAATAAATTTATAAGAAATAAATCATAAGAATAACCTTATAAGAAATTTTTTTAATTTTTTTAAGATATTATTTATTTATTTGATAGACCGAGATCTCAAGTAAGCAGAAAGGCGGGGAGAGAAAGAGGGGGAATCAGCCTCTTTGTTGAGCAGGCAACCCGATGCGGGGCTCGATCCCAGGACCCTGGGATCATGACCTGGGCCGAAGGCAGAGGCTTTAACCCACTGAGCCATCTAGGCGCCCCATGTTATAAGAAATTTATACGAAATTTTGAATGCCAAGTGGGTGTAGTGTGAGATTACAGAACCTCTATGACTCTCACAAACACGAAGAATTTGAACCCATGCTTGGGCTCTTTCCTTAAAATTCCATAGCATAGGGGTTTTGCAAGTAAGCAAAAACAGCCTCCATAATTGTTAGAAATATGCAGCTGAAAATCACCCAGTGATGATGAAAAAGGAGAAAAAAACAGTTCTCTACCCCAACTCTTCCCTCAAAAGCCTTATTTGTCTCTGTTAGAGGAAACAAAGTTTTTTGCCCTTGGTGCAAAGATAATGTTTATGTTTGGAAAGAACAGAAGAAAATCTTTCAGGTGGGGCATGGACTAAGAAAAAGTCCTAAAGCATGATCTTAAACTAATAGCATTAAAGGTCACATGCCACTGAGCCATACTTTCTCAACAAAGTAAATATATTCCCCAAAGTCAGCAAAAGTATATTACTTGAAAGTATACAAACAAACAGAAATCTAAAACATTAAATCACTGATTTTCTAAAAGGGCCACAATATATAAACAGACATATATCTCTAGTAATAAAATTTCATAAATACACAGAGAAGGAAAAAGAAGTATCTTAAAAGACTCCTTAGTAAATGAAACTTTTTAAAAGGTTGAAAATACTGCACTAAGTAAAGATAAGTACACTTTCTCTTCTCTAAGTCCTACCATATATACAAAGCAGAGCTTGAAAAAAGGGCAGGATTGCTGAGAAAAATCTCACCCCACAGGCTCGGTCCCATTCCCTACTTTAGGTACAAGACATTATTAGGGGAATTCAAGCCCTGGGGAATATTGAAGGTAGTCACAGTAACAATAAAACCTAATTTCAGCTCAACTCCTGACTAGTTTGATTCAGTCTTCATCTATGCTGCCCGAAAAGAAGCAAGCTCATTTTCAGACATAAATATTATAAATTCAGTCTCTTTTTTTCTATAGGATGTTCAACATTCAATCAAATATATGAGACAAGAAAGCAATCAACAGAATCAGATTCAAAAATGACCTGGAAGTTGAAACATTAGACTAGAGAATTTTAAATAGCTATGATTAACATGTGAAAGGATCCATTGGGGGAAAAAACCATGAACAAGAACACCTGCATTCAGTAAATGTGAGCTTTTAGTGGAGGGATAGAAATATAAGAAAGAATCAAATAAAAATTCTAGAAATAATAAAAATGGTATAAAAAATAATCACTTCAAAAGCCCTTCCAGTAGGCTCAATACTATTGAAGAAGAAAATCCATAATTTGAAGACAAATCAATAGAAAGCACTCACACTGAAACACAGTGTTTTGAGGGGAGGAATAACACCAGCAAAAATATCAGATTGACATCATAGAACTATGGGGGAAATATCTATGAGATTAATATACTTGCAAATGAAACCCTAAAAGAGAAAGAAAACAGAATAGAAAAGCTTTTAGAAATTAGATAATAGGTGAGAAATTTATAAAATGATGAAAGATATCAAACCACAGATCTAAGAAAAACTCAAGACAGGATATATACAATTTTTAAACACCAACAAATAGCATATTCAAACTGCTGGAAAGGAATATAAAGAGAACACACTGAAAACATCCCAAGGAAAAAAGACACATACATTAAGAACTAAGCTAAGCCTAACTGCTGACTTCTCATTAGAAACAATGCAAACCAGAAGGCAACAGATACCTTTAAAGTACTGAAAGAAAAGCTGTCAACACAGAATTCTACACCCAGATAAAATATCTTTTAAAAGTAAAGGTAAAATAAAGACTTTTTCAGACCAGTAAAAACTGAGAAACATCTTGACCAGCAGACCTGCATAGAAAGAAATGTTAAAGAAAGTTCTTGTAGAAAAGATATAATAGTAAACAGGAACTTGAAATTACTAAAATAAATGAAGAGTTTCCAAACTAGTAAAAAAGGAAAGAAATTAAAGACTTTATTTTTAACCACTTTAAAGAATAATAATTACTATGTTTGCTTTAGAAAATATATTTGGAGTTTATATAAACATAGGTAAAACTAAAATGCATGACAACTATAGCACATAGGATAGTGTTGCAGAATGGGAAATACACAGTCCTAAGATTTTTACACTATACACAAAGTGGTAAAACATTCTATGATAAATTATAGATATGATAAATTAACAATGTATACTGTAAATCCTAGGGTATTCTCTTAAAAAGTAGAAATAAAGGTATAACAAGTCAATAATGAAGATAAAAAGGAAACAAAAAATGCTCAAGTAATTCATAAGTAGGCAGCAAAAGAAGAAAAAAAGAAAAAGACTGTATACACAGAAAACAACTTGCAAGTTCTTAGATATCATACCAAAAACACAAATCCAAAAAGGGAAAAAAATAAAGCTTCTGTAAAGACATAAAGTAATGAAAAGACAAGCAACAAATTGAAGAATACACTTGCAAATCACATATTTATCAAAGGATTTTTATCCAGAATACATAAAGGATTCTCAGACCCCAACAGTAAGAGAAAAAACAACCCAATTTTTAAAGCAGATTGAAGACCTTAACATTTACCAAAAAGTTACAGATAGATGGCAAAAAAGCACATGAAAAGATGTTTTCATGGCCATCACTAGCCACTAGGAAAATGCAAACTGAAACCATTCTGAAATGCTACTACATACCTATTGGAATGGCTAAAATAAAAATTATTGACTATATCAAATGCTGAAAAGGATGCTGAGCAATTGGAATTCTCATGCATGGCTAGTGGGAATGTTAAGTGTCAAAGTCACCCTGGAAAATAATTTTTCAGTTTCTTATTAAGTTAATTATTGACCATATATCCATTAATACTCTGGTTTCTCTTCAGATTGCATAAATCTTTCACCTTTTACCATGTATCCATTATTATTGCTCCTGGACCTTTACTTTAAAGAAATGAAAATTTAAGTTCACACAGAAACACATACCACTGAAATGTGTATAGCAAATTTATTCATAATCACCAAAATCTGGGAAAAAACCAAGTGTCCATCAACAGGTAAGTTGGTTAAAACAAACAAACAAAAACAACAACAAAAAGACCCACAATGGCATATCTACATAATGGAACACTACCCTATAATTAAAAAAAGAACTACTGAGGGGCGCCTGGGAGGCTCATTTGGTTAATAAGCATGTGTCTTTGGCTCAGGTCATGATCCCAGGGTCCTGGGATTCAGCTATGTATTGGGCTCCCTGCTCATTGGGAAGCCTGCTTCTTCCTCTCTCCCCTGTTCATGCTCTATCTCTTACTATCTCTGTGTGTGTGTGTGTGTCAAATAAATACTTTTTTTAAAAAGAACTACTGAGATACTCAATAACTTGACTGAGTCTCAAAGATATTATGTTAAGTGAAATAAACTGTCTCAAAGGTTATACTTTATATGCATCCATAAGTATGGCATTCTCAGAAAGAAAAAGAAATAATGACCACAAACATATCAGCGTTTTCCAGAGATTAAGGGTAAAAGAAAGATATGACTACAAAGGGATAGTCCAAGAAAGATTTTTGATAGTGATGGAAGGGTTCTGTATCATAAACAGGTTGGTTACAGAAATCCAATACATGTGCTAAAATTCATGGAAACATATACTATGATGATCTTCACAAATTAGTTATATAATTAAAGGGGAAAATAAACCAAACAAATATAAGAACAACAGATTTCATGCCAATTTTCATTGTGTTTGTTTTTTGTTTGTTTTGTTTAAATCAGGATTTTTTTCATTTCTCTTAAAAACATTAGCCTAGAACAGTGGTTATAAAATGTAGTCTCCAGACAAGCAGCATTAGCATTATCTGTACTTAAATTCTCAGACCCCATTCCAAACCTGCCAAATCAGAAATCTGGGGGACTCAACATGGGAATAGGTTTTAACAAGCTCCCCAGGTGATTCCGATACACATTAAATTTTAAGAAATACTGTCTATAGGGGAGTTTCCCAACCTTGGCACTATTAACATTTTGGTCCAGATCATTCTTTGCACTGGGGGGCTGTCTTGTGACGTTGGATGTTTAGTTGCATTGTGGATTTGTATCCACTAGATGGCAGTAACAACCTTCCACCCATCATGACAATCAAAAATGTCTCCAGATAAGACTAAAATCATATCAAGTATCTTTTCCAACTACAACTGTATGAAACTAGATATCAATTACAAGAATAAAACTGAAAACAAACAAACAAACATGGAGAATAAACAACATACTGCTAAACAACCAATAAGCAAATGAAGAAATTAAGAAATATAGGAGACGAATGAAAATAAAAGCACAGCATTCCAAATTCTATGGGATACAGCAAAAGCAGTCCTAAGAGTTAAGTTTATAGTGATACAGGCCCACCTCAAAAAGTATGCAGAAGCAAATAAAAAATCTAATTTGACACCTAAAAGAACTGAAAAGAAAAGAACAAACAAGGTTGTAAGTTAGTAAAAGGGAGGAAGTAATAAAGATCAGAATGAAAGTTAACAAGAGACTAAAATTAAAAAAAAAAAAAAGATCAATGAACCTAAGACCTGATTCTTGAAAAAATAAACAAAACTGAAAAGCCCATAACTAGACTCTTCAAGAAAAGAGAATTCAAAAATATCAAAAATGAAAGAGAAGATACAATCACAGAAACACAAAAGATTGTAAATGATGACAATTATATTCCAACAAATTGGACTACCTAAAAGAAATGGGTAAGTTTCCTAGCCACATAAAACCTACCAAGACTGAATTAGGAAGAAATGAATCTGAACATACAAGGGGCACCTGGATGGTTCAGTCCTTAATTCTGCCTTCAGCTTAGATCATGATCTCCAGGTCCTGGGATGGAGCCCTACTTTGGGTTTTTGGCTCATCAGGGAGTCTGCCTCTCTCTCTCCCCACCACTGTCCCTCCCCACCACTCGTTCTCTCTCTCTCTCTCAACTAAATAAATAAAATCTTTTTTAAAAAGGAAGAAAGAAAAGAAAATCTGAACAAACCAATTACTAGTAATGAAATGGAATCATCAAGAAAACTCCCAAAAACCAAAAGATCAGGATCAGACAGCTTCATGGTGAATTCTACCAAACATTTAAAGAAGAGTTAATCCCTATCTACTCAAACTATTCAAAAAATCTGAAGAGGAAAGAATGTTCCCAAACTCATTCTATGAGGCCAGCATTATTCTGATACCCAAACCAAACAAAAACAGTACGAAAAAGAAAATTACAGGCTATATATCCTTGAAAAACATAGATGCAAAAAGTCCTCAACAAAATTTAGCAAACCGAATTCAACTATACATTAAAAGGATCATACACCATGATTAAGTGGGATATTATGGGGATACAAAGATGGTTTAACATATGCAATCAGTGTGATATACCATATTAACAAAATGAAGGATAAATATCATATGATCATCTCAACAGATGCAGAAAAGGCATTTGACAAAATTCAAACAATTTATGATTAAAAAAGCTCTCAACATAGTGGGTATAGAGGGAACATGCCTAAAATAATAAAGGCTGTATATGACAAATACACAACTAACATCATAGTCAACAGTGAAAAGCTCAAAGTTTTTTCCTTAATATCAGGAATAAAACAAAATTACCCATCCTTGCCCTTTTATTCAATATGGTGTTAGGAAGTCCTAGCCACAGTAATTAGACAAGGAAAAGAAATAAAAGCATCCAAATTAAAAAAGAAGAAGTAAAACTGTCACTATTTGCAGATGACATGATATAATATGTAGAAAATGTTAAAGTCCCCACTAAAAATCTATTAGAAGTGGTAAATGAATTCAGTAAAATTGCAAGATACAAAATTAATATACAGAAATTTGTTGCATTTCTATATATTGATAACAAAGTACAAAAGCAGAATTAAGAAAATAATTCCATTTACAATTAAACCAAAAAGAATAAAATACCTAGGAACAAACTTACCCAATGAGGTGAAAGACCTGTACCCTGAAAACTATAAAACACTTAGGAAAGAAATGGAAGACAATACAAACAAATGGAAAGTTGTTCTATGGTCATGGATTGGAAAATTGATTTTGTTAATATGTCCATATTACCTGAAGCAATCTAGAGACTCAGGGAAATCCCTATCAAAATACCAATGGCATATTTTACGGAACGAGAACAAAGAATCCTAAAATTTGTATGGAACCACAGAAGACCCAAAACAGCCAAATTAATCTTGAGAAAAATGAACAAACTTGGAGATATCATGCTCCCAGATTTAAAACTATACTACAAAGCTATACTAATCAAAACAATATGGTACTGGCACAAAAAGAGACACATAGATCAATAGAACAGAATAAAGAACCCACAAATAAATCCATACATTTATGGTCAATTAATCTACAACAAAGAAAACAAGAATATACAAGGGAAAAGACAATTTCTACATTAAATGGTGCTGGGAAAACTAGACAGCTACGTGCAAAGAATGAAACTGGACCACTTTCTTATACCATATACAAAAATAAAGCCAAAATGGATAAAAGACTTGAATGTGAAACCTGAAACCAAAAAAATCCTAGAAGAAAACATAGGCAGTGGGCTCTCCAACAGTCGTTTGGCAGTTGTTTGGGGATCTGTCTCCTCTGAAGAACAACAAAAACAAAAATAAACAAATAGCATTACATCAAACTAAAAAACTTTTCCACAGCAAAAGAAACCATCAATAATAGCAAAAGTCACCCAACTGAATGGGAGAAGAGATTTGCAAGTAATATTTCCAATAAGCAGTTAACATCCAAATTATATAAAAAATTTATACAACTCAATATCAAGAAAACTGTTGGAATATAAAGTGGACAGAAGACCTGAACAGACATTCTTCCCAAGACATACAGGTGACCAACAGTCTCATGAAAAGATATTCAACATCATTAACCATTAGGGAAGTGCAAATAAAAACCATAATGAGATATCATCTCACATGAATTGGAATGGCTAATATCAAAAAGACAAGAAGTAACAAGTTTTGGCAAGGATATGGAGAAAAGAGGACCCTTGTGTACTGTTGCTGGGAATGTAAATTGGTGCAGCCAATGGAAAAGTATGGAGGTACTCCAAAAAATTAAAAATAAGACTACCATACCATCCAGCAATTCTACTTCTGGGTATTTATCTGAAGAAAATGAAATGCTTATTCAAAAAGATATGTGCTCCCTGTGTTCATCACAGCATTATTTACTATAGTCAAAATATGAAAGCTACATACATGTCCATTGTGAATGGATGAATGGATAAAGAAGATATATACACATGAAATGGAATATTAGCTACAAAAAAGAATGAAATCTTGCCATTTGTAACAACATAGATGGACCTAGAGGGTACCATACTTGGTGAAATAATTCAGACAGAGAAAGACAAACACCATATGATTCCACTTATATATGGGATCTAAACAACAAAACAAAAGAGCAAATAGAACAGAAACAGACTCAGAGATACAAAGAACAAACTGATGATTGCCAGAGGTGATGGTGGTGGAGGAATGGACAAAATAGGTGAAGGAGATTAAGAGATATAATCTTTTAGTTATAAAATAAATAAGACATGGTGATGTAATGTACAGCATAAGAAACAAAGTCAATAATGTAACAACTTTGTATCATGACAGATGGTAAGCTGATTTATTGTGGTGACCATTTTGTTCCATATATAACTATCAAATTATTATGTTTTATGCCTGAAACTAGTACAATATTTTATGTCAATAATTATTCTTAAGCGTTAAAAAAAAAAAAAGGCATACCAAAAGCAAAAAGCTCAATTTGAAGAGACAGAGAAAACAACAGTACCAGACATGGCAGGGATGTTAGAATTATTAGACTAGGAATTTAAAACAACTATAATTAATATCCTAAGTGCTATAATGGATAAAGTAAAGAGCATGCAAGAACAGAAGAGCAGTGTAAGCAGAAAGATGGAAATCCTCAGAAAGAACTAAAAAGTAATGCTAGAGATTTAAAAAAAAAAAAGAGAGAGAGAGAGAGAGAGATCGTATAACTGTAACAGTTATACGGTCTGAAACTCCCTTTTAGAAGAACGATATTGCGACTCTGTAAGAAATAAGGAATAAGGAGACAAAACCAAAAATGAAGTAAAAAAAAACCCAAGGGGGGACTTATCTTATGGTGTAGGCACATGAGAGAACATTAAAAAAAGAATAACTTTTTAAATGATGAGATTCAGAAAATATTTTGTAGAAAAGCCAACACAACTTTTTGATGAATTGAAAATAATTCTAAATATTTTGGTTTAATCAAATAGATGAATGAAATAGAGATTTTAATTTTAATTGGGAAAACCGGAGAAGAATATATTTCATGCAAATTTGGAAGGACAGGAAATCAGTTTTGTCCTAGACAGAATAATTTTGAAATAACATTTGGAAATCTAGGTTTAAGTGTCAAAGAGAATTAATTATAAACCTCAGTGAAAAGATTGAGCTAAAGATACATATTTAGATAACATGGTGGTATATTAAGCCAAGGGCCCAAGGTCTAGTCATTAAGCATTCCAAATATAGAAACCAGGAAGAAGAGGAGAAGTCAACGGAAAGTATAAAGAGTAAAAACCAATGAGGTAGGAGGAAAACGTAGAGAACATGGCTTTAAGGAAACAAATATAAATGTTCTATTAAAGTACGTCACATGTTGCTAGGACTTTCATTTCAAATGAAAACAGGGAATTCTTTATTCAGTATGGCATAGTGAAAGTCATTTGAGACCACAATAAAAGCCATTTCAATAGAAGGGGTTGTGTAATTCTAACAAAATGTTCTATGAAGAGGATCAATGATAACGGGAAATAGCTGAGAAGAATAAGCATTCAAGGAATATTTTTTAGATGAGTGATATTAAGGTTCATGGTTCTGATAGGAAATAGAAATTCACAATTCAAAATAAAGAGATCATTGCAGGAAGAGTCCTTGAATAGAAAGAGGCCCAGAGACTAAATGGAAGTGACAGTAGAATTATTTTTCCCTGTCTTCTTATTCATCATCTTAGCAGCCCTTGACATCTGATCATACATTCTTGAGAAACACTTCTCTCTCAGTTTTCCTGCTTCCACCTTTCCTGATTTGCCTCCTCCCTCTCAGCCATGACTTTTCAGCGTCTTTCTCACCCAACCTCCAAAAACTGGATTTCATCCTGGGCTTTCTTATCTTTGTCTATACTTGCTGGTGCTCTTGTTGAGTCCCATGTCCTTAAATACATCCTGTATGCTCCCAGCTCCCAAATATAGTTCTTTAGTTCTGAACTTTCCACTGAGTTTCAGACTCCTATAGACAACTCTCTACCCTACTTAGACGTCTAATAGACTTCTCTAACTTACATTGCCCGACTCTTTTTTTTCTTATATTATCCAACTTTTGAGACCACTCCTGCCTCCTCCTTCCAATAAACCTATTCCTCCCCTATCACAGGAAATCATTGTTCACTCAGTTCCTCAGGCCAAAACCTAAGAGCTGCCTTTGATTTCATTCATTTGTTTCCTGTACCAAATCAATCAGCTCAACTTCTTTGGTCCTTCTCCAATATATATGTTTAAGCTATCACTTCCTGTCCACTGTCATGATCTTAGCCTAAACCACTGTCACTTCTTACCTAAGCCTCTATAATGACCTCCTATATGATTTCCCTACCTCCATTCTTCCCCCACCCATTTTGGATATTATTCTCCACAAAATATTTACTTAAAACATAAATCATATCAGATCACTCCCCTACTTGAAATGTTCATAACTTTCCACTGCTCCTAGGATAAATTTTGAATTCCCCATCTTGACCCATAAGGCAACATGTGCCTTAATTCCTTTCTTCCTCTCCAAGTTTACTTGACTCTTCTCTTATTCCTTCTCTTACTGCACCTCAGACATATTGATCTTTTTTATGTTCCTCAATTATTCAAACTCACTCTTTCCTTTAAGTCTTGAAAATGCTATTCCCTCTTCCACTGGCATTTGCACAGCTGATTCTTTCATTCTCCCAGACTCATTTCAAATTCATCTTTTCAGAAAGCCCTTACCTGACCACCCTATCTTAATGCCCTCACCATAAGACCTTCTGCTCCACTCAGCTTATTTTCTTTATAACACTTGCCAACATCTGTGATTATCTTTTTAATTCATTACTTTACCTATTTTTGGTTTTTCCCACTTCTCTCTCTTGGTCTCTGCTCTTCCAACAGCATTGATACCAATGCCTGGTTTCTGATATTCAACAAATTCCAGTCAACCATTTATTGAGAATGAATGAATAAACAAATGAGAAAACTTGCAAAATAAATTGTTTTTAGAAAACTCATGAATAATCATTTCTAATTGCCCAAACCAATTATTTTATTATTTTGTTAGATATTAATCCATGTTAAGATCACCAATCTATAGAACCCAGAGTCTACTGTTTATCTTTTAGCCAGGATGACATTTATTCATAATTTGTTTTCTGTATTTTATTTAAAAATTTGTAGAAATTTGCAATAGCAGTACTTCTAAAATTCACCTGTTAGCCTTATCATAAGACTCCTTTTTATCATTTAGTGTCTGCTCCAATATAGAAAATTTAATGTATAAATTATAATTTATATTTACTCATAATTTATACTTTATAAGTTATAATTTATAAGGCACATCAGCAGCCTCCACTCTTATTCCATTTTCCTCCAAGCAAATTTCATGGTCTTGGATTTCCCACAGTCCCAAGCACCTTTCTGCATTGTGTCTTGCATCCCTGGAAAGATTCCTAATACAAAGAGACAGGTATTATTTACCAGTCTAGAATTCCTTCAGCATATTAATCTTCACTCCAAGCAGGACTTTACCATTGGCACCCACATTTGTTTCCACTAGACAAACATTTCAGAGTTCTATGTTCTAGAATCTTGTGACCCTGTAACACTTTGTTATGCCTGTCATCTAACATGCTTTTGCCCCCCAAATTTTTAATTACTTTAGTTTTAGCATTCTCCAACCTGTTATAACCTGTACCAATTCATTAGCAGCAGAACTTCCTCTTTCTGCTACCTTGTTACTCATAATAATGGAACACATTTCCAGCCTTCCACATCCCACCATAGTTTCCCTAGCCCTTTTAAGTGGGTCCAAGTGAGTTTTCATCATTTCAACATGAACCTTAGATTATGTAAATTCTCCTTCTACCACACAAATTAACAGTAATTCTCTTTACTAGATCAATAGTTCAATATGGCCTTTTTTTTTTTTTTTTTTGGCTTCCCTACCCTCAAATTGGTTTTTGTAATTCAGATTCTGTCTTATAGTGTCCTCCACAGTGAGAGATAAGAAGTCATTAAATTCAAGGTATGTTACAAACATCTATTATTCAAATAAATTCTGCCCTCCTTCAACTCCTGGACAGTTAAATGTTATTCCACAGAGGAAATAACCTTCCATCAGTCCAATTTGTAATCCAGGACTTTATTTTTCTGTATTGGTCCTGTTTGACTCATTTTTAATGTGCCTTTTAATAAATGCACATTCTCATAGAGTTAAATTCTTATAAATTTCTAACCAAGGGACTTACCAAGTATATGTTTTCCTACCTACACTAATTGTGGTCACTTTGAAACTCATTTAATAACATCCAACATGATTAGTAGGGAAATTTCCAACTTAGCTACCTCAAGCTTGTCCAAATTTTCTGTAATCACTAGTGTAGTCTTTCTAGTCATCCAGGGAAGACTCCCCAAAAGCTCTTGATAATGACTCCCAGTCTGCAACTTTAAGAAGGCATTCCTCAATTATTTTACAATGTGGGCAAACTATGGGTCTGTCTGTTGAATTTTTTGTCTCTGAGATCTCCTCTCTTATCACTTCTTTTAGCTAGAAATAACTAAAATAACCTTCTCTCTAGAAGGGGTTAAGAGTGCTTGTGTTTTCTTTACTCTTTCATATCTATGAACCCTGACATCTAATGTCTTAATCTTTCTCCCAAAAATAATTTCTCCCGTTCTCCAGTTGAAGGCTATCCCATTGTCCCTTTTCCTTCCTCCTTCCCCTTGTTCCTCTTATGATTTATGACTTTTGGACTTATAACTATTTTGTAATTAATTCTATTCTTCCCAAGTTTCTAAGTATATCTGAGTCCTGGAGTCATTGTGCTCCATACACATTTCAGATATCCATTCTAGCTCTCAGTTTCTAATAATCTCATAGAAATTTTCCTATATACCTCAACCTAAGGAAATGACTTAAACTCTATATAATTAAGGCTAATATTCTTACCCATATGTTCTTTGATATATCACCCTTAAGTAGTGGTCCCTGAAATGCCCAATAATTAAGTCTATGGAAGCAATCCAAAGTCAATAAATAATTCCTCTTGAAGAAAAATAAAACAAACATTGCTATTTTTATGAAAATATTTAACATTAAGATTTGAATTTTGTCCTGAGATATAATTAAAATGTTGAGAACATTCTCTATTGTTTTAAAGTGGGAATGTTTTTTAAGGCTTGATACTTCATCTGGCAAAACTTTATATGCATGCCTCCTAAGGTGTACCAACCATAGCATCAAATAATTAGAATATAGAGATGTGCAAGACATTGGTCCAACCATTGAGGCACTGAGAAATAAATAGTGATTTACTGTGGTAAATGTTATGATGGGTGAAATGCAAGATGTCATAGAAGCACACAAGAGGCACATCTCACTTGGATGGAGCTAGTTTTGTTGGGGGCAAAATGAGCATTGATTAGTAAAATGTTCTTAGAAAAGTTGGAAACTCTAGATTAAGACCTAGCAGGATGAGCAAGTATCAGATAGATGAAGTAGCAATAAGAAGGCGGACAAACAAAATATTACATGGAGACAGAAGAACACATGAAAAGTCCTAGAAAGAAGAGAGGTGAGAAGAAAACAAGAGAGCTTTGGAGAACAGAATGTCTCATTGACTAGACTGGAATATCAAGTAAACTATAGAGCAGTGATTCAAGAACAAAGAGAAACGAGTCCTGATAAGAAATAAATTTGTATTTTATCCTGAGAGCATAGGGGGAGTCATGGAAATATTTTTAAGAGAGTTATATAATCATACTGGAATATTAGAAAGATTCCTGTTGTTGCAAGGATGATGGAAAATAAATTGAATTTCAGATATTTCAGAAGCATGGAGACCCATTAGGAAACTGTGGCAGGAACCCAGGTAAGCAATAGAAGCAGCCTGGACTATGGAAGTGGCTGCATTCATACAGAGAAGTGGGTGGATTCCAGAGATTGTGGGGAAGTTCTATCTATAAGATCTAGTAACAGGCTTAAAGTGAGGAGGACAAAGACAGTCAGTCATAGATAGCACCCTGGTCCTGACTGGGACTCCTTCTGCTCCTTCTGTTGGTGTGTCTTTGTCTATTTTTCTTCTTCTTCTTCTTCTTCTTCTTCTTCTTCTTCTTCTTCTTCTTCTCCTTCTCCTCCTCCTCCTCCTCCTCCTCCTCCTCCTCCCCC